>NW_020654810.1:2266624-2339074 GCF_003589595.1 Hyposmocoma kahamanoa | reverse complement strand
ATTAATTAGTACTGCAGTCTTATGTCTGTTTGGGATTTTTCATTAGAGGAAATACTGGATCCCAAACTGGTGGTACGGAGAAACCATCTTCCCTGTTGAAATTAGCATGTTTTTTAATTTCAATGGCCTCTCGCAGCACCCTGGGTAGATAACGGACTTCTTTTGCAAGGACCTGGGGTTTGTCAAACTTCATTGAATGTGTAGGTTTACGACTTGTTTGACTTGTTAACGCGACGGTGTTTGACATGATGTTCATTTCCTAAGGAGGAAGTTCTCAATTTGACGATTTGCATTTATTTTTCTCCGATGTCATAGGTGGACCGATTTTGACGATTCTTTTTTTGTTGGAAAGAGGGTGCCTCAGTATTGGTCCCATTTAAATAGATAGATTTGAAGATATTCCACCTCTAGGGTTGGCAAACTAGAGGAGAGGACAGATTTGAATAAAATTTGGCAAAGAAATGTAATTCCACGAAGTTTTCGGGTCGTTTTTTTTTATAAAAAAGTTACAATTGTTGTGTATATTTTGTTTTTACACTTTAAGTTATTCTGTGGCGGCTACTCTGATCCTCAGTTGCCACAGAATATTACCGTCGGTTTGTTTTGTATTCACAAGTCGGCAAATGCTAAGTGGAAGCCATTTTGAATCACAAACTTTAGTCATTAAGCTTTAGCATAAGAAAATGAGACCTAATAAATATTTTCTCAAATCTTTAAAAACATATTGCTTTTTATAACACACCTGTGCTTATAAAAGGCGATACAAGAATGCACTTTGAATCAGCGTGATCCATCTTGCAACCTGCAAACTTTTCTTAATTTTTATGTAGACATGTAATAATTTGTAGACTGTACTCATACTCTGTCCAATAAGTCACAAAAAACATAATAAAACCTAATTTTTTCTTTCTATATAGTACACTATATTTGACTCAAAATCAAGTTTGGACACCTGCGTGCAGGTTGAATACAATGTACCTGAAGATCTGTATAAATACTCTATTCTGGCAAATGAACGTATTCTATTCTGTATTCTATTTTGTTAGAAATAAAACGGTTTTAATGGGGTATACATGTTTTTTCAAACATGTTTCTGTCTCTTGTCAGATCCTATAGTCACGGCTAGTAACCAACGTAGTTACTTCCAATATGTAACAGTCGCGGCCACGTAAATACAAATAAGGCCGCATCTGCAAATGACTTTATAGTAGCAGAAGAGCTGCCATCTTACATAATTCTACCGCCAAGCATTGCATAACTGCGCTCCGGTTTTGAAGGATAAGGGTACTGGTGAAATTACAGGCACGTGGGACTTGTCAATTTATGTCTCTGTGTGAAGGGCGCAGGGGCAGTGCCGTACAGACAGTCGTCATATAAATATGGAAGTATAATGTACCGGCAAACGTAGTTTGTTGTTTCGTGTTGTGTATAATGCCATTAGAATTTAAGTCAAAACAAATTGATTTGACTTGAAGTGCATTAGTCTATTGATGTATTGATTTAATGAATGAAGTCTGCCAACCCCAGATGTAAAATGTTCTACAAGTAATACGTAAACAAAACATAAGTTGACAAGTCCCATGTTATTTCACATGGGACTTGTCAACTTATGTCTCAGGGTGACAGGCGCAGTGGGAGTTCCCCTTAGATCTTTGTGATTTAATAATAATAATAATAAAGAACTTTACTTATCTACATTTCTCATTTAAAGTTACACATGTAGATATGAAAGCAAGTCTCAGCTTGAGCTGTTTTTCAGAATTTACCTATCTGATGAAACTCGCTACATTTTATATTACTAATATCGACGCGTGGATCAGTAACAAATTCAAGAAAGGGTACTGGGGTATTGTCAGAAGACCTCAATATCAGGATATCAACACCGCTTGGTGACCACACACAGTATTCCAGGCTGAATATATGAAGCAATCATAGCGAGAAGAGTAAAGAATCACTGCACTCGAATACTCTCCCACAGAATGTCAGCACTTCAAGTACTGAACAGGTGTAACATAAACCCAAGCACTCATAGAGGTATGTATACACAACCACGTATTTCTACAGTGGATTAAAGGACATAGCGGCAGTGACGCAGCAGATGAACTAGCCAGAAAAGGGTCGAAGACGGACGCTGTAGGACAAATATTCCCGAGCAACTATACACAAAGGTAGAAAATCTTGTCATAATAACACATGGACTACACATACGGTTTGTAGACAGGCGAGGGAAACACCGGAGAGGCGCTGCAACTGTTGTGAACAGGCGTGTCGCTATCCACCAGGCGCACGACTTATTCGTCCAGTCACTTGGTATCATAAGAAATGTTCCTCTTACCCCTTTTGCCTATACATAATTTGTTTCATGTACTTCTTATTATTTTCATGTAATAATATTTAATAATATTTTTAAAGTCAAGGGTAATTTTTTTTACACAGTCAATTTAATTGAGCATCGAATATCTTAAGATTCTTACACAGTTTATAGATAATCTTTAATAAGGTTTATTTTTTAAATGGGAAGTTTCATTGTGTCCACAGGTATGTACACAATATAACCTTATATTCAACAGTGAAACAGGGTAATTATTTCGTTATTTTTGTAATTATGGGAATAAATAAATAATACAACCTATTTTAAAGTTTTTTTTTGGTTCCGCGAGTGCATCCTTGCACGCTATTCTGCACTATTTGGTAACGTCGTGACCCTACTTTTAACGTAGAATCACATGTGGCTTCATTAAAAAGGTACGATTTTTCTTATCTCTTTATTTTCCGAGTAAACTAAACAAGAATCTAAAGCTCTCAACAATTTCCCAATCACTTTTCAACATTTGCCTTTTTACCAGCCAATGAAATTGCGTTTTCTTTTTTTCGGCGGTGCTCTGAGCGTCTGGCGCTGCTAGCGTGAATCCATTTTTGATAAGTACATACTTACAAATTCAACGTTTAGGGAATTGTGGTCCATTGTATCAACCAGATACGATACGTCATTTGATAAATCTGTTAACTCGAGGAATCTTACGGAAGTTTATCTATCTCTAGTAAAAACTATTGACAAAGAACTCTATCTAAAGAAAACTTCAGTGTAGCCAAGTTATTATATGTAGATAGGAGTTTTTTTCGTTGTAGTTCGCCAACTAAATATACCGTTTAGCTGATGCCAAACATGACTGAATTCTATCTGATTAAGTTTTATTCCGTACGTTATTTGCTAATTAAAAATCATCAATCATAAAATCTATTACACATCAATTCTGTATTGAGGTAGCTGTAAACTGTGTAAGCCTCTTTGTTATGAATGTTTCATTATACGAGTTGCAGAAAATAGAAATATGTAATTAATAGGTAATCTTTTTTTTTCCACAAAATTTTACAAACTGTACATCCATAACGTGACCATGCCCCCCGCTTTGAGCGGGACTGTCTCGCTTTTAAGCTTCATGTCCCGCTGTACCCAAAATACTTAACAATGTCCCGCTTTGACCAAACGAACACGTGACATTTTTTGCCACGAAAGCGAAATATATATGAAGTCATTCTTTAAATTTTTTTTACTTTTTTAAAATTATTTAACATTTTGTAACTATCATAAGAATGTCTTTTATTTTTAAAACAACAATAAATTTCAGAACTCCCGTTCTGAGTGAAAAAACAATGATTTCGTTACACATTGATATTTGTCATAGGTAACAAACTTTGGACAGACTGGTATCTGCTCTAGTTAATTCCTTTATGCATAAATATCAGCGTTAATATATGTATATAATATTTCAAAAGTAACGCCTCAATTTAGTCTGACGTCAGAAGGAATAATGTCCGTAGTAAGTTGTGTATTTATTCGAATAAACCCCATAGACAATGGAATCAAAACCTACTTTGTAGCAAATCGAATATCTAAAAGCAGAGTGGCTTGATTTACGACGGAGTCCGATTGCTACGCCACCGCCTCGTCGCCGCCCCGCCAGCGCTCCACCGAAACGTCGTTCCGTAAAGAACCAAATATAATAAATAACAACTCTATTTGTAATATTTAGCGAAATATATAGAATATTTAACAGTAATAGTACGATTGCTTCTTTAGTATTATTTAGCCATTGAACAAGTCGTGCGCCTGGTTGTAATTGACATCCTGTCCATGACAGTTGCAGTGCCACTGAGAACTTTGAATCGCAAAGATCTGAGGGGCACTGCCACCGCGCCCATCACTATGAGACATAAGTGGATAAGTCACATGTGCGTGAATGTTTGCTATTAATGTATGAAGTTGTGATCAGCATCATTCAGCCGAGACCTCGACGGTAAGCAGTTAATGTGTAAAGTTATCAACTTCATGTAGTGGAGGTCTCGACGCATTTATAACTATGGAAGACCGGTGCCTCCTTACACATGCTTGATAAGCTTGATAGCTACCATCCACTATTGATGTAAGTTAACTGTATTGCTGAAACAAAGCATTTTATTTTATTTATTTTATTCTTCAACTATGCCATAAATTAATAAATATTCCACTGCTGAACACAGGTCCTCTCTCCTTTAAGGAGAAAATTTAGGCCATAATCCATAGGAAGATTTCACACTTTTTCCAAAGGTTGTGAATCTTTGCAGTGGTTATAAATTCACAGGTACATGCTAGATTCGAATCGTTGTTCACTGGGCTACCAGCGTTCGTTCTATCGACAATTACCTTTTGAAATATCTACCCTTCCTTATGACCGTAGTGCTGTTATAATTTATGCGGGCATCTGAATTGCAAATGTTTTTCTCCAAATCCATTAGCGCGAAGCAATTTGTCATTCCGCGCGAGTTCCATAAATCGAAGCTACGCGGATCAAGCGCGTGGCGATTTGTCATTCGCCGAGAGATGCCCCTGAGTAGGAAACTCTCAAACTTGGCTAACTTACATTTTTTATACTTTACTCCAAGTTTTAGCACTTTTTCTTTTGAAGTTTGGGGGCTTTTACTTCAGGTTATAACAGTGGAATATAACTGTACCTCGTGCTGCGAGTTTAGTGTGTTCATAATCGCTAGCTTTCTTGTTAAATATTAAAAAGTTTTGCTTCAAAAGCCTGCTGCTGCTGCTGGCATCAAAATTTATTATTTTTTTACGCAGTCACATTTTACCATCTCGTCTAATCTGTCTTTTTTAAAAAGGAGTAAAATGACATTTGCTGGGTTACCAGTTTTCATAAAATTTTAAATAGTCATGTAGTTGTTGTCGACAATTTTATCGATAGAAGGTGTACTTTACCAAAAGTGTCTGAATTGTGACCGTAACGTTCTAATAATTACTAATTGCGTTATTGCCTTCTTCATTCTTATTTTGGCAGCTAGACTACTAGCACCGAAATCATCTTTTATTCCTATAAATAATAATTCGAACAGGCGTATTTGACTATCTATAATGTAATTAAAGTGAAAAACTTTGAAATATATCTCCTCTTTGCATTTTTAATAGACATAGGTCTAAATGCTGTGTATGTATTCATGTGTAACCTACAAAAATTTACAATTCAAATGAACCTGTGCAAAGCAGTTGGACGAATGGGTGATGATTGAAATTAAACAAGTTGGGCTATTCATTGCATAAGCGTGACCAACATGCAGTCGATAGTCGATACAATATTTATCGACTGGAATCACTAGCTGCTTGCAAGCGGGCAACACTTTTGCGAAATCAACTGTCATTTTCCTCCATCTTCAAAAGAAACATACTACAACTGCCACCAGGTTGCAGTATGCCGATAAAAAAATTTGGCATTGAATTTACGTCTATGACTTTAAAAATTATAATCGCTTTGAAAATTATCCCCAGTTAAATCACCCCAAGAATCAAACCTAAGTCTGCATGTAAAGCATTCTTCCAACTATAGTTACCCACGATTAAGATGATCCACAACATCAAAGTTATAATGCAGTTGTCATTGTTGAAACTTCCCTTTATGCGTCCGTCTAACTTTACTTGATCCGTCTCAAACATGCTGTGTGCATACGTTGAGACTTAAGTCTGTGCATGGAGTTATGAACGGGTAAAGTTTGCCTCTTGGATGTTTGTAGGCTTCTTGGGTATGATTACCTATATACGAAGGCAATATATTATAGTATGCACATAAACAATTATTTATTGGGATGTGACAGTGTCCAACACATTAGACAGCTTTGGCAGAAATAAAAATTTAACTTAGTTTTGGTTTTATTGACGTATACAGTTTTATATGAAAAGTCAAGAAACAATAATAAATATTCACCAATTAACAAATTAATTACCGGAAATAAAACGATTTCTTGGAATCTAAATAGCTTTGTATTGTTTTTTTTTTTCAAACAAAACCAACTTTGTTAAATAAAAGGTAAAACTATTAAAATTTTCGTTATAATTATTAATACAAAGATCGAACACTCGGAAAAAATTCCTTCGATCCGGCCGAATTCGAACCCACGCCTTCTAGCATACCGTGCCAGCCGCTATACCAACTAAGCCACGGAACGAACCAGCGGACCTCACGAATTTTTCTATGTTTCTTGTCGTGTCTTTGTATTTGGTTTTTCAACGACTTGTTAGCCGTAGCGCCATCTATGAGAAAACTTAAGTATTTCGTCACCCAGTTAGATACCTTTACAGCTACCAGCCCTGGCTAGAGATGTCGCTATTCATTGTATTTAAATTTTTATTGAATTGATATTCAATTATTTTTTATGTCAAATTACTCCACCAGTTTGTTATAATTATTAATACAAAGATTAGAAAAAAATCCAATCCGACCGGATTCGAACCGACGTCTTCTAGCATATCATAATAAAAACAGCACAGCATATTAAATTTTTATTAAAATAATTGAGACGCTGAATACACTTGTAAATATAAAAATGCAAGAGCGAAAATGTCCACTGGTATGAAACAAAACAAACCTACGTTTCGGGCACTTTATAGGGCCCATGGACACGGCCACGTCACGGCTGACTGACCACCATAGGACCTGTAAAATACCCGAAACGTTGGTTTGTTTGAAAAAATACACGATTAAGATACGAAAAAATAGTTTCATTTCTTGTAAACGGTCGCGAAAACTAAGAATATATTAACATCATCATTATCAACTAATTGTACGACTCACTGCCGGACATACGTCTTCTCTAAGAAGACTTACAACATAATTCGTCATGCATAGAACTACACACGTTATCCAAACATGTTTTCCTGCACCGTTAAGCAATAACTTAAGAATTAAAAGCTCAAGAAATGAAATGACTTCTTAGAAATAACGACTGCGATGCAACAAGACATAGTCGCGATGACATGTGTTTGTGTCACCGCTTTTCTTTCAATCGGTGTCATTGAATATCGATTTTAACCTTGCTACGCCCTTTTCATGTTTCTAACCACGCCGAACGTTTTTGTTCCTGGTGATCTTCATCCACCTATACGTTACACTACCAAGCACGGTTAAATAAGTGAGTTACACGTTTTCCGGAGGTTGTGAACCTTGCCCAAGATGAAGGTTTCATCATTATGCTTTCGAAATTTCATGAATTGCTACCAAACATTCACTCGTTTAACTCTGGCAGGTTGTCTCGATCTATGACGATGTTTGAAATAAATAATGTATATGATAAAAGCAACAATTTTAGTGGTGGTAGAGCTTCTTACCTTACCTATTTCTGCCGCCAAGTAGTAATTTCAGCATTACTGTGTTCCGGTTTTGAAGGGTAAGGGTGCTGGTGAAATTACAGTGTCCCTGAGATCTTTGTGCCATATATTCCGTATATAGATACCATCAGGCGACTTGTTCGCGCCGTCACTGGATATTATAAAAATAAAGGGCAACTGGACTTTCTAGCTCTTTATACGTCTGCCTTACTGATTTCTAATGCAATTTGCTTATCCGTGAAATAAAGATTATGTCACTTTTACTTTGCCTAAGTTTAAAACATTTATTGTACAATACACAAAATATCGGAATTTATATAGATTATTGGTTTCATCATTGGAAATGAAACTATTTTTTCGGATTTTTGTTTACAAGTCATAGTCATATGATCATCGTACGCCTAGCGGTAAGCGACACGCCTGTCCATAACTGATGCTGTACCGCTCAATCAATAGCAAAGATCTGAGGGGCACTTCCACTGCGCCCACACCCTGAGACATAAGTCGACAAGTCCCATGTGCCTGTAATTTCACCAGCACCCTTACCCTTCAAAACTGGAACGTAAAAATGATCACATTACGACTCTCTTCTTTCACAAGGAGCTCTACTGCGTTTTTTCACTTGTGACAGTTTCTGCTTAAAGTACAGTCGTCAAAAGTGTCTAGGGATCAGATGATTTTTTCAAATATTTGATTACACTATTAAAGTTAAATAAAAATATCTATATTATGCATTGACTTACAAATAAATGGACCAGGGGTCTAATACAAAAACCACGAAAAATGTTCCAAGTCAACCTATTTAAACGTAATGACATGTAAAGGAATATGAAAAAGCTAAGACGTTGAATTTAAATTGTAATGTCATCGCAGTACTGTCTAATTTTCCTTGCTTTGCTGTCCGTCGAACAAACGAAGACTAAAGCGTGAATGACGCTCTGTATACGATTTTAACGCCCTATAAGTTCGGACACTTTTTAGCGCGGACCCGACGTCCATATAATTGTAAGTCAATGATATTATGTATATAATAATAATAACAACGGACACACTAACCCTGAAAACCTGTGTCGTGGGTGCCATGGACACACACATAGACAACCACAAATTACACCAAAACTCACGAGATGAATAAATGTAGGCCACACTAAATAAATGAAGAATAAATGAGGAATAAATGTAGGTAACCGTTCGACTACGGAGGCAGTTATATAGTTACATGTACATCAGGCCCAAAATGCTAAAACTATCTTTTCCAGTATGGAACGACCTATTCCTGCTGTTCGTACGGCAGTGTCTCAAATTCTATCAACTTTTAAACGTAAATGTTTTCTGTGGCTGTTTGAAAAGCAATCTCGGGGTGCAGGCTTTACGAAGTAGCTTGTGTTTGTATATCTGTTTTGCGTTTGTTTGGTATTGTGCAATTTAAATAATTTTAACTCAAATTGATTATATCCTTTGTATTGTTGTTTATGTCAAATTGTATTCACTTAGTGCCTAACTTTTTCATTTTTATTTTATGTATCTAAATATAAATGTGTGATTGCGGTGTTCCAATGGGCTATGTAATTAGCAAAGTCCTTAGATAACGCGTCATGGTCACCCTTTTTACATCCTTTTTTTCAACCGACTTCAAAAAACTGAGGAGATTCTCAATTCGTTTGTATGTACGTATGTCACGCTATAACTCTACTAACTAATTTGTGAATCGATTTCTATGATTATTTATTTTTTGTAGTGGTCCCATTTAAATTTGAAGAAAATATTCCACCTCTAAGGGTGGCAAACTAAGGGATGAATCTGTTTTCGCGCACTTTCCGGTAATCGATTTCAATAAAACTTGGCAAATAGATGGAATTCCATAAACTTTTGAGGTCAGTTTTTATAGTACTCTGTACTGACATTATGTTATTTTAACTCGAATTTACTATTTCTAGTTTAATTTTTATTTTTTCTTCTTGATTTGATGTTCTAAATTTATGTATGACAAATAAAGCCAATTTAATTTATTTTTTATTGCATTAAATTATTTATTAATTTTTTTATTGGTATTTTTTGGGTTTTTTTGTGGTGTAAAAATATTATTAAGAAACATGATTTTTTTATGTAAAGAAAGAGGCAAACACACGAGAAAACCCGAGATGGGAGATGGTCATCGTCGCTAAAGACATTTGCAACATCAGGTGATCTGCCTATGCGTTGCCAGCCTTTGAGAGCCCTGTAAACACGCTTATTGAAGAACCCCATGTCATAACGCAAAGGAAATACTTCAGGAGGAAGACCATTTCACATCTTGCAGGTTCGAGGAATGAACAAACAAGATGCCCGCGTAGTCTTACAATGCCAGGAATCTAAGATGTGCGGATGGACCCTACTCTTTTGGCGGCAAGTGCGATGGTAGAAACGTGACGGTGGCACCAGTTCGAAAAGGTCCTCAGAGCATTTCCAATTATAAAGACGGTAGAACACATACAGAGAGCTAACGTCTCTCCGCAGGCTAAGGGGCTCCACACATCGTCGGCAATACGAACAGCCCTACGTTGGATGGAGTTAAGTGGGCCAAGCTGGTATTTGGGAGCTCCTGCCCAGAGATGCGAGCAATACTCCATATGGGGCCGTACTTTATACTCATAGAGGTGGTAAGGCCAGTGTTCTGGAACTTTGGCGCTATTACAAACGGGGATTTTTTAGTGGTAAACGCGCACACTTGTGTATTTGCATTCTGAGACCTGCCCCTAAGAAGTTTCGATTTTGGACACAAGTTGCAGTCTGTTTCGTTCCATTTGCTGATGCATATTTGTGCGACCTGTATAGTAGGCATCACCGGTACTGTCATCCGGTACTGTCATTGGTATGCAGGATGAATAGAGTTGGTGATAGCACAGATCCTTGCGGAACGCCAGCGTTAATGATCCGTTGACAGCTGGTAGATCCAAGTGCACAGCCCTTTTGGAAGCCAGTAAGGTGGTTGCTTCTATAGAAATGCCTTGTGCCAGACCCGGTCAAAAGCCTTAGCGATGATGATAATGACGTAGAGATGATTTTCAGTAATTGGCAAAAACGTCCTTGATCCCTAAACACTTTTGATCTGTTTACTTTTACATCATAGTTTCTGTGAATGTCTCTGTGTCTCATTTTTAACAATAAATACCCAATGTCGTATTTAATTTATCTTTTTTTAACCGACTTCAAAAAAGGAGGAGGTTCTCAATTCGACTGTATGTTCTTTTTTTGTATGTATGTTACGCAATAACTCCGGTATTTGTGAACCGATTTTCATGATTATTTATTTGTTGGAAAGGGGGTACTTCTATAGTGGTCCCATTTCATTTTGAAGAAAATCATCCACCTCGAAGGGTGGCTGCTCACGCATGAAGATTCATTTTTTTTATAAATAGCGCCTAACTTTAATTTAGGAGCAATTACTTTAATGGTTGATTTTGCTATTTCTCCAATTCAAGGCGTTTTTCTCTCAATATACTTTGACTAGTGAGAACCGATTTTTATTATTTCCAGTTTCAAGCCCTGTATAGTGGCGAACTAGGGGATATTTCAATAAAACTTAGCAAATAGACGTAGTTCCACGTACTTTTGAGGTCGGTTTTTTTAGTACTCTGTACTGAGATTATTTCATTTCCAATATTTAGAGATCTCGAAAACCTAAAAACTCGAAACATGGATATCTACTTTGATCTAATTTGATGATACAAATAAGGTTTTCCGTTTATAAGGCTGCTTTGCTGAAAACCCTGAATAAATAGCCGGCCATGGAAAAATTTACATGCCATTGACGCGGGTCGTCGGGTCATGTTCAATATACATAAAAACCTAATTTGGTTTGTTTTTCATCTTTTTACGATATAAATGGGTTCATTTGACTTTAACAAAAAACCATATTTTTATTTCTTTTACTTCTTCTTGTACCTATTGTACCCTTGGTATAATATACCCACATGTTATCATATGTTCAAAGCGCTATTGTATACTTAAAACAAATTACGTATTTATGAAATTTTATAACTCTCATTTAAGCATTTATAGGGTTTTCTATTAAGAGGGAGCAGAGGAAAAATTCCTAATCTTGGATTTGATTTTAGAGGGGTATATCCACTTTAAAGTTAAAAATAAAATATTGTATGAGTAACTACTCAGTACTAGTACTAATCAGAAACATAAAACAATAAAGTTTCCTCGATAGACAAAAATCACAAAATGGCCTCTAATTTTCACATTTTTTCGATTCATCCTCGAAATGCTACAGGTTATTAGGACAAAAATTAGATAATTAATTATATTTATGCATGATCGAGAACTGTCACTTCGGAGTTTTTTTTTAATCCCTTTAGTTTTAGAGTCATTCCGCTAAAACGAATTTGGTACTTTTAATGCGCAAAATTCAACATCTCCTGTCGCATGTCACGCGAACTTCAGGCATATATCTAACAAATGTGGGTGGAGCCAACGTCAAAACTTTTTTGGCATGCTCCCTCTTAAAGGCGGGTAGATTTTGACAGTTCATAGCGGCCATGTTGTTGACGCTGCTTTTGTCAAATCTGTTGTTTATTTTCAGTCACTAAAGACAAATCATCATGGCAAGTTACAGCGACAAGCAACACGTGCAAATGGTAAAAAATTATTATCAAAGTGGGTGAAGGCTTTTTTTGTAACATCAAGTAACCTACACGCCTGTCCATAGCAGTTATAGTGCCACTCAGAGCTTTAAATTGTAAAGATCTGAGGGGTACTACCACTGCACCCGTCACCTTGAGACATAAGTTGACACGTGGCATGTGTCTGTAATTTCACCAGCACGCTTACCCCTTAGAATAATAACGCATAGAAACTTAGCCCGCACACGCTAAGTGAGGCAAATTGAAGCGCTCCCAGAGGGCCTACACGAGCGGGCGGGCCTTCAGTGCTCAAGGTCAACTTGCACCGCGAACAGCTCCAGAATTTTAGCTAAAAATGACGAAATGTGCGGTAAATGAGTGTAAAAATACGTCAGACAAACATAAAATATATACTAACATCACATTCCACAAGGAAGTAACGCGTTTCAACTTGTATTTTTATATAAATATTCACTAAAACCGAAAATTAACCTACTACTAAAACTAGCCTACATGAATTTGATTTTTGCCTCACTTGTGACAGTTCGATTGATATGAAACTATCATTCTATGCCTTATTATTCTAAGGCTTACCCTCCAAAACCAGAACACAGTAATGCTAACATTACTGTTTGGCGGCAGAAATACGTTAGGTGGCAGTAAGGGGGTTTACTAGTCTACTGTATAATGTGCGCGTTGCGCCCGTTTGACGGTTTACGTGGTCGTCCTCCCCAATCGACTTATCAACGTTTGGTGGCCAAATTCGAGTCGATGAGTTCAGTGAACCATCAGCCAACACCCGTGCGTCAACGAAACGCAAGATCTGCCGAAAACATGGCCGCTGTTTGTGAGAGTGCTCAGGAGAACCTGGGGCAATCTACTTACTACGCACGCATCGTTGCCACAATAGAACACCCATTTTGGTAATATTTTTTTATCATGTGCATAGTGTACTGTTTATTTACTTTTTTGATTAAATATCAGAAATCCAATTATCGAAATTAGTTTCACAGTAGAAAGCAAAGAGTGTACTCCATACTCGGAACTCGGAACTCCGTGTGTACACACGGTCTGAAGTAAACAAACGGTCACTTTTCGATATTGCAAAGCAACTAAAAGATTTCTAAACGGAACAAGAACGTTAAGTTAAATTTTCTGTAACGAATTTTTTAATTCAAAACTCAAAATAATCTTATTTCATAAGGTACGCAAATTACACTTGACATCGTCCCATTGACTCATTCGTAAGGCAGATTCCTCTGAGAAGAATGAAAAGAATCTCTTGGGGTTGCTCTTTGTAAATAAACATTTGTACTCATTTACAATAACGTATTTCTAATACAGTTGCTCAAAACGTAGTATTTTTATACTACAAATCGTGCCGAAAGTTGGATTTTTCGCACTAGTGCTTTTTGCTTCTCCATTTTTGAAAATTTACTGTAACTTGAAGTCTTAAACATAGAACTAATTTTTTCACTAAACAAAACACACATTAGGTTCCGAAACTTTTATATTTTTATTTATTTATTTATATTCAGGTGACAAATTCCCATAAATACATACCTTATAGACTAACTACATAACAATATAAGAAAATCCTATTTACTAATTATTTACGGCTTTGGTCCATTGTACAAGTACCTATACTTACATCGATTTTTTTTTCTTAATTTTAATTTACAAAGAATAAGTGCGCATTTGGTCTCCATCTCACCCGATGGAAACTGACGATAAGGTCGACGATGGAGCATGCACGCCTAAATATTGCCTATTCACTGTCGCCGTGAAAAGGCCCAAGTTATATTCAGGAAATAAGTCCGCAATTAGAGAAATCCACTCCGCAGCCGTTCGCCATATAAATGTGAATGTTTGTGTGGAAATTAATTAAATCTACCCATATAACGTATTTATATGGGTAGTTTCGGCCCTAATTCTGGTAAATTCTGACCTTAATGCAGACTTACTTTACTCGAAAGATGAAAGCTTTCATTAACAACCACTACCCGTAGATGAGAATAGCGGCCACATTCGGCAAGTCACCTTCTGTGAATACCTTCCATTAGACTGAGTGAATATTGCTAATTAATCTGGTGACTTGATCGATGATGTGAACTGAACGCAAGTTCTGAGGGGCGGGAATCGTAAAACTCCCTGGAAGATAATAACAACTCAGAAACTTATCTCAACTTATTAAAGCGTTTTGTATATATTGATCAAAGTACAGAAAAAATACTCATTAATTAGTTACAAATATCGCTCACAAACAGAAATGGGCAGTAGGTTACAACTCAATCAATCCGCCTGGGTTTTAATTTTAACCCATTTCTGCAAAAATCGTGTGCAGAAATGGGTTAAATTATATTATATGTTTTTTCATATGATAAATAACAACATTCCTGATAACTTTAATTCTTATGTAATTTCTTGAAAAGCTGATTGTTTCAGAAAAAAAAATTTTAGTTTTATTTTGTTTGGACAAATAAACATTTTATTTTTTATCTCGAAATGTATTAAATGTATTATATATTTATTAAGTTTATTTGCAGTATAGGTCCAATCATTCTCTATAAAGAAAAAAAATAATTCATCTGCAGGTACTTGCGGCTTTACGAGTAAAAAGGTGGTAAAATTTTAGATTTGTTATTAATTTTTTAACACAATATACTAGTTTCTACTTAACTTTCGTGTTATTGTCATAACATTCTCTAAATTACGCTAAAATTATTTTTTTTTATTCGTAGGTCATGTATTTTGTTAAAAAGGTACATAAAAAGTTAGCAATTTTGCCGCACCTTTACTTACAAAGCCGCAAGTACATGCAGACGGATTATTTTTTCTACATAGTAAATGTTTGGAACTATACTGTAAGTAACCCAAGCACATTACATTTTCGTATATTTTGAGATAAAAAATAAAATGTATATTTCTCCATACAAATTTTTTTTTCTCCGAAACTTCATCAACAACAAACATCAACTTTTCAAGAAATTATACAAGAATAAAAGTTGTTAGGAATGTTATTAACTATCACGTAAAAAAAAATTAGCTCGATACTCCACAAGTTATTCCTATGTCCAAGAATTATCAATTTGGA
The DNA here is from genome assembly GCF_003589595.1 of Hyposmocoma kahamanoa. Classification (NCBI taxonomy): domain Eukaryota; kingdom Metazoa; phylum Arthropoda; class Insecta; order Lepidoptera; family Cosmopterigidae; genus Hyposmocoma; species Hyposmocoma kahamanoa. Next base: position 2,323,725 of record NW_020654810.1, on the reverse strand, counting down.
CCCACTGTGCGACGTCTTCTAGTGCCAGACGCTATACCAACTAAGTCACGGAACGAACCAGCGGACCTCACGAATTTTTCTGTGTGTTTGTTGTCGTGTTTTTGTATTTGGTTTTTTTAACGACTTTTTAGCCGTAGCGCCATCTATGAGAAATCTTAAGTATTTCGTCGTCCAGTTAGATATCTTTACAGCTACCAGCCCTGGCTAGAGATGTCGCAATTCATTGTATTTAAATTTTTATTGAATTATGTTACTCAATGATTTTTTATGTGAAATTACTCGACCAGTTTGTTATAATTATTAATACAAAGATCGACATAAAAAATAATTGAATATCAATTTGATATTATAATTATAATTTGTATTTTTTTTTAATTTGGTTTGATTTTTTTGAACAGATCGTCTTGTCAGAATCTCAAGAATCAATACTACCTGAGCTCGAATTTAATTTTTTTTTCCGTCTGAATAGGTTCTATAGCGCAGGTCGAGCGACAGGACACTGACTTTATTAATTTTTATTCTATTTAGTTCAGTTCATATAAAAAAATCATTGGTATTACCTATTTAAGTACGTATTGAATACAGCGGTTTTCTTGTAAAATTTCGAGGTAAGTTTGCGTTTTTTTGTGTATTGTGAAAATTTTTACAAATCATGTTTTCACATTATATACTAATCAGCGTATATCATCAATTTTACTATATATTTTTGATTGAACGTTTTCACTGTTATACAGAATTTTGTGGTTCTATAGACACTTAAACGCTCTTTTATAAAACTACAGAGTTGCCTTACAGTACAAGACCATTAGTCATGAACCCACATATCTCTTTTCCATTTCCTGTTCTTCTTTATTTCTCTTCTGCTTCACAAATAAGCGAAATAACTACAGCAAAATTGTGTAAAAGATTTAGACTAAACAACTGAACGCCTAGTACGGGCATCCTCGCGGTTTTGTGCGCCTTCTTGATGCTTAAAAATTTAATACGTAGGCAAAATGCAGTTCAATTAGGTCATAGTTCAATATACTAAAGCAAATTCGATTTGTCTTTGTCTACTTATTTTGAATTGATATTTGTTAACGAATCACATTAAAATACTTTATTATATCTTCATGTTTACTGCTCATCCTTATCTAAACTTCAAATTGGATGATTTGCAACGCTGGTATATTTTTGAAAGTATTATTATAACTATAACTTCAGTTTATTGTTTTGTGATAGTTTTATTGGAGTTAGTCTAGACCTGTCTATAGTCCTACTATAAAATATATCGGAATTTCCTCAAAAAGGTAGACGTGGTCCGTAAAACAAACTTAACGTTTACATTATAAATATAACTACTATAGTAGTGTATGTGACTGTCATATTAAAATATAAATGTGGGTTTATGAAACGAGCTCATGATAATTTTCAAACTAAATTTAAGCTCTGCTTAAGGCGGTAGGTCAAGTCATGACCTCGACATTATAAGGCGAATTTCTTATGTTAATATGAATAATAAATAATAACATTCACGTAATAAACAGGTACATTATATTAAAGGGACCAGCACACCAATTGATATCTGACCTCTTTCGTGTAACAACAGTATTTACTGCGGTGTACTAAGTAGACAGATATACCCTTATAACTTTGAAACGGCGGCGGCGGACTGACTAAGTCTAGTTTTTTGCAAATAGTAATAATAATAATAACACACACACTCAACATAGCCCCGCACTTGGAAAACCCTGTGTCGCGGGTGCCATGGACACACATAGACAACCACAAATCACACCCAAACTCACGAGAGAAATAAATGTAGGCCATACAAATATTTCTCCTGGCCCGGGAATCGCACCCGGGGACCTCTGCGTGGCAGTCCGGTATGGTAACCGTTCGGCCACGGAGGCAGTTAAATAGAACAGCTCCTATATCTTTTCTACATAACATTTGTTTATTGTACCCCTCCCTATCAAGCTCTTGCTTAAACTGGAAGTGTAATATAACCTGTGCGTGCACAAGTACTTTCTAAGTTCAGGTTCTGACCCCAGACCAGCCAGTGTACAGGGTTTTCACTGACCGTTGTCACTGACTTTATCCGGTTCTTAAGAGGCTAGTGCCTCGGGTGAGCCACCCCGGGTGCACGTACAGTACCCTTCTTATTTTCTAGATAGATACCGGAGCTGTAGGCTAACAACTAGAACAGACTACATTTCAAAAACTCAAGGTTGATCACGCTGGAACAAAGGACACCCTAGATCAAAGCCAATTGGAAAAATTAATTTCCCAAATTGGTTCTACTGGGAATCGAACCCGTATGTTGGGCAAGATAGTTATTAGTAGTCCCATGTGCCTGTAATTTCACCCTTACCCGTCGGTTCTAGTCATAAAAAGGTGATTTATTTATTTTGGTCTTGTACATTAAAATTGTCCACGCTGAAATAAGCTTACTCTGGCGGCGCCATTTTTTTATCTCGTAAAACCCACAGCTCCAAGTTTAGGACTTGTTGCATCTAGAAAAAGTCGAGAATTAGTGGGTTCTAACTTCTAGTCGCAAAATTTGATTATTAGTCACACCCTTTTCTTATCGGAGTAGGTAGAGACACCAGCTTTGCATTTGGGAGTCTACAATGTCAACGAAACTTCGTCTTTTAAGTTAAAAAAATAAAATAAAAAATTACATACGTATTTCGCCTCATTAACACGCATCAGTGCTACCTGTCCTGTCAAAATTAAAAAATAACCTTGAGCAAGGTCGTGACCTTGATAGAATAAGGGACGCCTCACAGAAGGCCTGTTGACTTTCTAAATACGATTTTATTAAAAAAAGGTCTCTCGGAAATCGATATCTCCAATGAACACTACACCAAAGTAAATTTTCGATCATTTTCTGTTTTAAATGTAAACGGCCTTATATATTTCCTAATATTTTTCTCCCCGAATTTTGTGAAAAAAATAAAGAAACAAAAAAAAACAAAATATGAAAAAAAAAACAATTTTTGTGAAAAATAAAAACAGAAAATGACTAAAAATTAAGTTGACGTAGTGTTCATTGCGAGGTACGGAATATACTCTTATATGAAAAAAAATACTACCTTACATTTTTTTTAATCTAAAATGTTTTTCAACAAAAGCAACCAACCAACATTTCATATTTTATTTATTTCAAGCATAAAAAGGTTATACATAGTTATAAAACAATAAAAATAAACATTATGATTCATAGTCATTCATGATATTTTTTAATTTAAATCTTAATTTACAAAATCGCTAAGTGACCAATTATACAAATTCATGCGATAACGTTCAAAACAGTTTAATAATCCTATAAATATAATTACTTCTAAAGATATGTACAATTTGATTATATTTATTGGAATTGGGATTAGCAATATTTATGATAATTGCACACAGTCAGGTTTAAGCTTTTTACGCTTCACACCGTTCTTATTATAAATGATTTAAGTTAATTAGTTTAAAGTAGAACGTGCTGTCGGCTACTACAGACATTAATTGTAGAAATAAAAAATAATAAACGTTGAAGTTGTGGTCAATAGAGAAAATCAATATAATATACATGAAACTACCGACAAATTTTAAATCACATGATACAAATCATGCGACTAGAATTACGCGCAAATATTTTCATTCAACATGCGCAAATTGTGACGCATTAATCACGCGCAAATTGTGCAGCATTAATCACGCGCAAATTGTGAACACGCGCGTGTTTGTCAGATCATTAAATGTTAAAAAAATTATGTTCATACTTCAATATAAGCGATAGCTTGAAGATAACATTTTCATTGTGGCGTGTTATAATGAAAGTGTTCTCTCAAGTTTCGATCCAAGGCGCAGCAGTCATATAGACATTTTAAGTAATTCTGAGTTATCTTATACAGCATCTTTTTAAAAGAGCCCGTGGTCGCTAGTTGTTGGTTTGTGGTTCGATATCTATTTCAATACAGAAGTCAGTTAATTACATCAGTATAGTTATAGTTCTTCTCTTTTTCTCCTCTTGAGTGCAAGATCGTCATGGTAGAACCACGTGGTGTACACCCTAAAGGGGTCCGGCGAGGAATGACGGTGGAAAGACACTGGGCGATCTACCAGTGCTTCGCGAGGGTAGTCTTGGGGTCGAGCCTGGAACAACATGTTTCAGCTAAGAAGCAAAATTGATAATTTCAAACTTTTTATATGGTTAAAAGTACTAACCACCTCAGCTGGAATTAAAATTTATCCCGTACTGAATGGGTTCTCGGGAGCGACAGGGATACTAGTTTTATTACAGTATTTATTTTTCTAATATAAATTAAAGCCATTTGAAAAAAGTATATTGTACTACACTACGTACTCTATTTAGTTCAGTTGATATTAAAAAAAATCATTGGTACTTAGAATAATAACGCATAGAATGATAGTTTCATATCAAATGAACTGTCAAAAATTAGGCAAAAATCAAATTCATGTAGGCTAGTTGTAGTAGTAGGTTAATTTTCGATTTTAGTGAATATTTATATAAAAATACAAGTTGAAACGCGTTACTTCCTTGTGGAATGTGATGTTAGTATCTATTTTATGTTTGTCTGACGTACTTTCACACTCATTTACCGCACATTTCGTCATTTTTAGCTAAAATTCTTGAGCTGTTCGCGGTGCAAGTTGACCTTGAGCACTGACGGCCCGCCCGCTCGTGTAGGCCCATTCGGAGCGCTTCAATTTGCCTCACTTAGCGTGTGCGGGCTAGGTTTCTATGCGTTATTATTCTAAGCATTGGTATAGATAAAGTATTTATTGATTACAGCGGTTTTCTTGTAAAATTTCGTGGTATGTCGTGTTTTTTTTTTTCAATCATGAAAATTTTTAGGAATTTTGTATTCACGCCGTACACTAATTAATGTATGGCTTCAATTTTACTATGTATTTTTCTCCAGAGTGATTGATTCAACACTCAGTGTTATACGGAATAAGTTGTATCGACTTGTAAGAGACAATTTTTGTGAAGTAACAGCAATTAATTTCATTAATAATGATTGTCCCTAAACGGATTAATCCAGTAAGTTTCAATAATTTGAGGAAGTTGTATTTCTATAGATTGTCGTTTCCGGCTTGATACGGTACGTAACGTTCGAATGTTTTTGAACTTGAGTCCCTAATCCAACCCAACTATATCATTGTCCAGGATTACCGCCTTTCTTTCTAGGCCATGGTAAAAGCGAGAGTCTAAACTAAATACCCAAAATAAAATTACTCATAAGCACATTATCGAAAAAAAATTGTACATCTTTAACATTTTAATTTCTTTGTTAGGAGGAGGAAAGGACTCAAAGGAGTTTTCGGTTTTGATTTGGCATTCTCAGAAGACAACAATTAATTATAATTTTGAATACGAATAAACCACCAATATCTTGCAGATTTTTTATTAAATAATTTTAAACTGTTAATTTTCGTAGAAAACTGTCGGTTTTGGATGGGGGACGAAATTTTATTGCCAAACAAAATCAATAATGCTAATGAAACAGAACAATAAAAAATTTATTTGTTATAATTATTAATACAAAGATCCGAACACTCAGAAAAATCCTTCGATACGACGTCTTCTAGAATACCGTGCCAGACGCTATACCAACTAAGCTTACTTCTTTAATCTTTGTATTATGTGTGGAGTAATTTCACATAAAAATAATTGAATATCCAATAAAAATTTAAATACAATGAATAACGACTTACGATTTCTCATAGATGGCGCTACGGTTAAAAAGTCGTTGAAAAAACCACATACAAAGACACGACAACAAGTGTATAGAAAAATTCGTGAGGTCCACTGGTTCGTTCCGTTGCTTAGTTGGTATAGCGTCTGGCACTAGAAGACGTCGCACAGTGGGCCCAAATTGATAATTCTTGGACATAGGAATAACTTGTGGAGTATCGAGCTAATTTTTTTTGCGTGATAGATAATAACATTCCTAACAACTTTTATTCTTGTGTAATTTCTTGAAAAGTTGATAGTTTCGGAGAGAAAAGAAATTGTAATCGAATCCGTCCGAATCGAAGGAATTTTTTCTGAATGTTCGATTTTTATATTAATAATTATAACGAACCGATGGAGTACTTTCATATAAAAATAATTGAATATCAATTCAATACAAATTCAAAATTTAATTTGTGTTTAAACTTAAAAATGTTAGGGGCCAAAGAAAGACCACAAAGGAAAAAGTTACTACGGTGTGTTCTTACCTGGTGAAACAGCGAGGAATGCGTCAAGGTAATATTTCGATGTAACGCGCAAGCACCGATGGTCATGTCATCAGGGTCATTTGACTTAGTACAGCGGCATTTTGACAGCGCATCCGCTGCAGCCACGCTGAAGGCTGTACCGCCTCCGCCGGTTATGTAGTCGTAGCCGTGATCATAACCTGATGGATAAACTCTATCAATCTCGAGAATTCGCCCAGGTGGTTTCGCATAGCGATCTCGGTAATCGCCAGAGCATTACCTAGATATAATCTCAGTAGAGTACTACAAAAACCGACCTCAACAGTTCGCGGTTACATTGAGAGATTAACATTCTTACACCAGGTCACAGTACATTTATGAAAATGTAATTTATGTTAACAGGAACAGTAATTTCTTTATGAAAACTAGTGACAGACATAACATTAATGCGAGGAATAAAAATAAACTAGCTGTTCGTGATAGTCGTCTTCACAAAGTGACAATTCATTTAAGGGGCAATGCTTACTCTTCTATAACAAGATTCCGGTTGATAAACAAAATTTGACTTTCACGAGGCTTAAAACTATAGTGAAACAAAAACTTTATACTAAAGGTTATTATACAACTTCTGCGTACTTGGATGACAAAAATCCGTGGTAGTAACCCGTTTAGCTCATGGAGGTAGTCTGGATCTCTGATGTTTTAAAAAAGAAATATTGTAAATGTTGAATGTGTACAAATGATATTTACGAAGAGCAACCCCTAGTTTCTTGCTCATTCTTCTCAGTGGAATCTGCCTTACGAATGAGCGGTAGAGTTTAACCATTGTGACGATTTCAAGTGTAATAATGCTGACCTATGACATAAAGATTATTTTGATTTTGATTTGACATCTATTTGCCAAGGTTTATTGAAATCAGTTATTCATCATCATCATCAGATTTATCACCTAGTTGGCCACCCTATATAAAGCTCTGGCCACGCAGAGGCGGCCGCGGAAACGTTCCGAGAGCGGGAATTTTTGAAATGTACGAGTTCATATTAACCCTGTCACACTGAAACCTATACTGAGGTACCCTTTTTCCAACAAAAAAAAAGAATCATCGAAATCATTGACTTACAAATAAATGGACGACGGGTCTAATACAAAAACCACGAAAAAAATGTCCCAAGTCAACCTATTTAAACGTAGTGACATGTAAAGGAATATGAAAAAGCTAAAACGTTGAATTTAAATTGTAATGTCATCGCAGTACTGTCTAATTTTGTTTGCTTCGCTGTCAGTCGAACAAACGAAGACTAAAGCGTGAATGACGCTCTGTATACGATTTTAACGTCCTATAAGTTCGGACACTTTTTAGCGCGGACCCGACGTCCATATAATTGTAAGTCAATGATCGAAATCAATTCACAAATGCGTAGCATGCATAAAAAAGGTCGAACTGAGAACCTCCCCCTTCTTTGAAGTCAGTTAAAAGTATAATTATTGATACAAAGATAAATTCCACTATTTAAAAAAAAATTCTTTATAGCGTATATTAATGAATTAATAATTTAAAACTAAGTTCAAAACATTTTGCTTATCTTTTTCTAGACTTTTAATTTATGGTAAACCTCTTCAAACTTTTATTTTTTTCGTTATTTTATAAGCGTTCATTTTTATTTGTAAATAGGATATTTAACTAAATCTATTTCCTTTCAATATTGTGCCCGATTGTCATCTGTTTCAAGCTAAAGAGTATTATGGCATATACATATATATTTATTTTTTTGTTGAGACGATTAAATACATGGGTAGCCTGTTTTTCGAACTGCCTGCTAGCGAAGGTACTATTTGTGCGGAGAGACGCTGTAAAATTTCTGCGATTGTTTCGGGAATTTGCAATGAATGGTAACTGTTTGTGGAACCTTAAAACTGCGTGAAGAATGTAATATTTTCTTACGGAGAGTACATCACTAATAACGTACAAACGGACAGTAGGGAAACTATACTTTTTAAAAAGCATTACCTTCAGCAGAGAACGTTGAGCTCTTTCCACCTCAATAAAATGGGTCTTTACGGCGCCACCCCATATGGGGATGCAATACGTTATTACAGACTGAGCCAATACAATGTAGACTTTTTGAACAAGATCCGATGAAAGTACATATCTTAAAGTTTTGAAAATCCACGCGAGTTTTCTGATTCTATTTGAAACTGCATCAATTTGATGAAACCATGATAATCTTTAGTGTGCAATTCAATAATGCGTTTAGGGCGCTCCTGCAGCGCCTGGGATATGTTCGCGGCGGCATGCACTGATTGCTTCTACACAACGATGCGCAAAAGGTGTGCGTCACTGGTTCGCAGTGCGGGCCAGCCGCAATATCGTCCTGGCTATGATAGCTGGCAGGTTAGACTGCCCCTACATTCGGCATTGGTGTGATAAGAGCATGCCCGCTATGGTCCCGGCTATGGAGGCAATCGTTTTAGACTAAACTATGTAGTACGTGTAATTTTAATTAGAATTTTGGCTTTTATTCAATTTTATTTTATTTACTTTTTATACCCTTTTATTGTCTTTTTAATTCTGATTACATTATTATAGTTCTTAGCTGTAGGTGTTAATTATTAATTTACGGGATTAACGGGATCGCGCTGAATGCGGACGGCCCAAGACAGTAAAAGTTGACGCAACAAGTGGCCTAAATCCAGCAGTGGGTTGATGTTGGATGACCATGATGATGACGATGATGTATCGGAAGATATTTTGTGTGTTTTGTGTTTCCATTAGTTATCGCCTTATAATATGTATACATAGTTAGTACCTATAGTTATCAGTATGAAATAAAGACAATACAGAAATACAATTTCGATACCTTCAATGAACAAACGCCAATTTGATTTTTGGGCCTGTTCTGTTTTTATATTGTTTTCTGTTTCTTTTTTTTCACTAAATTTGGGACCCATAATATTAGTAAATAAATAGTTAAAGCTGTTAACAAAAATAACAGAAAACGACAAAAAAATAATCTCAGTACAGAGTACTAAAAAAACCGACCTCAAAAGTACGTGGAATTCCGTCTATTTGCTAAGTTTTGTTGAAATATCCCCTAGTTCGCCACTATATAGGACTTGACACTGGAGATAATACAAATCGGTTCTCACTCCTCAAAGTATATTGAGAGAAAAACGCCTTGAATTGGAGAAATAGCAAAATTAACCATTAAAATAATTGCTTCTAAATTAAAGTTAGGCGCTATTTACAGAAATGAATCTTCATGCGTGAACAGCCACCCTTAGAGGTGGATGATTTTCTTCAAAATGAAATGGGACCACTATGGAAGTACCCCCTGTCGAACAAAAAAAAAATCATGAAAATCGGTTCACAAATACCGGAGTTATCACGTAACATACATACAAAAAACCATACAGTCGAATTGAGAACCTCCTCCTTTTTTGAAGTCGGTTAATAAAGTTGACGAAGTGTTCTTTGGAGGTATCGATTTGTTAAAACCAGTCCACGAACAAAAACACTGCTTGTCGTATTCAAATTTAGCTCTAAAAGCCTTACCTCTAAGGCCAGTTTCTTTGTTCCAAACGCCGTACCCATATCTCTCCCCGACGACTGTGACGTCACTCCCACCTCTGAAGCAACTCAAGACTTCACAAAGTCTTTGTACCCTGTGTGGAGTATATGGATTGGTCTTATGAAAATATTCGAGCTATTAGGTACCGCCGACTTAATGTAAGCGACGAAAAACAAATTTTTCTTTTAATATTACTACATATAAATGTGATTTTAATTTATACGCGAATTTTTAACTATGTATGTAGCACTTGCTATATTTTAAACCACTGGTCATTCCTAAATCTTACTTTACAATATGAAAGAAGAGGAAACTCTAAGAAACTTTGCTCTAGAAACAATCAAAATTGGAGCAGACAGTAAAAAATTATAGACAGATTAAAAAAAATAAAATCGTTTTTTGGTTCTCATGAAAAACCGTGATTTGTCCTTTACATTAAATGATACTACAGGTATCGATATTATAGTCCATTTGTTTAGTCCAAATGTAAACAATCTTGATACATCTTTTTATTGAAACATGTACTTTACAAATCAAAAGGTATAAAGATAGGCATGCACTTTCTTATGAAGCTAAGTATTTATATTTTGTATTTGAAGGTAAATAAAAATCATTTTATAAATGTATACTTCATTAAACAGACATCTCAATAAGGTTGTTTACATTTAGTTGAGTACCTAAACAAAATGGACTATACTTTAGTATGCTTAAACATGACAACAGCGTTACCTTGAATGCAGTTCATTTATAATTTATCAACTAATATAGATGGAACAATTAATATATACCTATATCAAACATAAAAAAAATATCGTTTATTTAAAAAAGTGCACATGTACAATAGATCAATTATTTATTTGAGGATCCAATAATATTATCCCTTAAAATGTGCAACACGTTTTTTGCCACTTCGTTTATGGCAAACGACGAAATTGTGATATACTATGTCGGTTGCGGTAACATCGCTTACATTATGAGCTTTCGAGATGAGAAGCATCTCTCTCGATCTCGAGATCGAAGTGGCACCTCGGCCGATACGCATTTAATACCGGGCTTAGGAGCTGCATATTAAAAAGGGGCTTACTAATGTTGATAACATTGAAGTCTTTAAAAAATCTCTAACAATTTATTTAAACAGGACTTTGTGACGCATGGAAATTGTAATTCTCTATACGTCACATCAACGAATAATTGCAAAATTAGTTATCGTTGTCAATTTAATGTATAATAATAAGAATATAATATACCAACGGATTTATATTACTTAAATAATAAACGACAAATCGCGTAGCTGAACTTGTCATTATGTTTTTTTTTCCTTCGAAAGAAAAAGTTAGGTGCACCCATAGATTTATACTAAATCTATGGGTGCACCATAGTCCATCGTTAAGGTCGTATTTCAAAAATCTTTTCCACGCTAGTGTGGAAAAAACGCTTTTGCGCGCGTTTTTTTTTTTAATTTTGACTAATACACGGCGGCCCCCTTTGCTGAGTGAAGAGTGTTACAACCCTACTCTCCGAGGTACGTGTAGGTAGGCATAAACACATTGAAACAGGGAGATTTAGAATACTTATACTATGCCATGCAGCATTTGCTCGCATGCCTAAATACACTACAAGGGAAGATTTCTGCGTGGCCACGGCTAGTCAAGTTGGCATCATACTATTTAAAGTCTCTTTTTTTATGATACCTACCAAGTGACGGGACAAACAAGTCGTGGGCCTGATGGTAAGCGACACGCCTGTCCATAACAGTTAGATGAGTTAGTAGATAATGAGCTAGAGATACTCCGATTCCTCCAGTTCGGTTCGGAGTTTGGGAACTGGAGAGACGCCGTTCATTCGGCGTCGGGAAGTGAGCGTGCCTTACAGCTCCGCCACTAAAGAGGAGATTTGGTAGTCGGCTTAGAGTCGACGGCTCAGCGTTAGTCTGCAGAGCGCGACGGGAAGCGACCGTGCCTACAGCTCTTGCTACCTATCTGTACGTACACCTGGGGCGGCTCCTAAGGCACTAGCCTTACAGAGAACTCAATAAAGCCCGTGCAGACGGACTGATCTGCCATAGTGTCTGCCATAGCTGCTGCACTGCCACTGCGCCCGTCACCCAGAGACATAAGTTGACAAGTCCCATGTGCCAGTAATTTCACCAGCACCCTTCAAAACTGGAACGCAGGAATGCCTCACATTATTGCTTGGCGGCAGTAATAAGTAAGGTGGACAATATACCTAATCCTAAAATAAATGAAGATCAAAATGAAGAAGATGATATCAACTTACCCCAGTGTAGTATCGTCATCAGCCAAGAATATCCAGTTAACACCAGGCAAGTTTCGTGCTCTTCTAACAGCATCTTTCAAAATGGCCATGGTTTTGGCACAATGACCCGATTTTGTATTTGGCACACCGACGTTTATAGAAGGTAGTAATGGATCTGAAAGAGAATATAATATTGCGCCAATTTTGTCAAAGACTGACAATATCATAACAGAAACGCATTGACTTACAAATAAATGGACGACGGGTCTAATACAAAAACCACGAAAAAATGTCCCAAGTCAACCTATTTAAACGTAGTGACATGTAAAGGAATATGAAAAAGCTAAAACGTTGAATTTATATTGTAATATCATCGTAGTACTGTCTAATTTTGCTTGCTTCGCTGTCAGTCGAACAAACGAAGACTAAAGCGTGAATGACGCTCTGTATACGACTTTAACGCCCTATAAGCTCGGACACTTTTTAGCGCGGACCCGACGTCCATAATAATTGTAAGTCAATGCAGAAACGCATAAATTTTTTATGCTTATTCCAATTTCCGTTAAGCCATTCCGTTGATAAAAATTTATTTATTTATTTATTTATTTATACATTTTAGGAAAATTCACGGACAAAAAATACAATTATAGTAAACTTAAATATGAGTAATCCAATGCCATTTACGAATTTCCACCTACATGAAACAATATACAGTGCTTAGCAAGCCAAAAAGAGATTACAGGAGAATACAAAGAACGCAGTCAATAAATTTAAAAAAAAAAAAACAAAATAAAAATTACTATTCTAATCATTGACTTACAAATAAATGGACGACGGGTCTAATACAAAAACCACGAAAAAAATGTCCCAAGTCAACCTATTCGAAATTTAAATTGTTATGTCATCGCAGTATCGCGCTGTCAGTAGAACAAATGAAGACTAAAGCGGAGTGTCGCGCTCTGTATACGATTTTAGCGCCTTACAAGTGCGAATGGAATGGAAGTGATCATAAAGTTATTCGTGCAAAATACACTCATCAAGTGTCTAGGGATCAAACACGTTTTTGCTAATTACTGAAAATCAGGTTTTTAACGATTTTTCTTTAACAGCAATGGATTTCTTCGTCAATTTAATTTTTAATTTTAAATTATAAAATTTAGTTTTTAAAATTAAATTTGTATTGAATTGGGTAACCTATCACAAAGTCGAAAATTTTTTGTCCGAAATAACGTTTGTTCGAATTTTCATTACACCGAAAACCGAATTATAACGAAACAGTTGTTCTTTCAGGATATGTTGATGTTTATCGCAAAGACACGATTAGGTTAAGTTAGGCTTAAAAATAAATTCCTCTTAAAATTACTTTCGAGGTTATGAAATTTCGACCAAACGTTATTTCTGGAAAATGTCCTTTCGGACTATTGATAGGTAACCATTGAATTGATATTCAATTATTTTTTGTGTAATTACTCCACTAGTTGAAAGCATAAATGTAACAAACTTAATTACAGTTAATAGCGAGATCTCTAGCCAGGGCTGGCAGTTATAAAGTTACCTAACTGGGTGACGAAATACTTTCATAGATTTTTCATAGATAACACTACGGCTCCGACAACAAGCACGTTTTTGTTAATAATTTATAATATCAATGGTGTTAAAAAAAACAAAAACCTGATTTCAGTTATTGACAAAAACGTGCTTGATCCCTAGACACTTTTGAAGTATATAACCGTTACAAACTCTTACCAGCTTTGTCGCTGTAGAACAGCAAATGTGAAACACGTTTTCCCCACGTCTTCTTGACCACTGCAGTCCTAGATGCGTGGAAGCCGGTCCAGGTTTTCACCGCGAAGAAAATCGACTCTTCAGGTATTGCACTGCCCTGCCGAAAATGACTGCTTTATAATTATCAAGACGATTAAAAGAAGGCAGGTATGAAGTTTGGTTCCCATTGATATCTTAGAAAAAAAAGAAATATAATTGCACCACATACGAGGAAGCCTGCAAATACTTTAGTATATATAGCCTTTCTGATAGAAGACAGCTTCTTCACATGGCCTTTCTCCACGACATTGTTAACGCTCGCCTTGACAGCCCTTGTATCATTGTTTCGTCTTGTTGTGTCCCATATTCAACCTCGTTACCAACTTCATAAAGTTTTTTACGTTCCACCAGAGAACAAATAAGTAACGATAACTGACACTCTTCGCCCCTCCCTAGCTTTATAGATTATCGTACCACGTCCCGCACATTGATGGGCACATTGACTGAACGAGAACAAGGTTGTCGACGAGGCGTTTTCACTTTAAGACGCCTTTCATATTTGAATATAGTTTCATTTATTCATTACGAAATTTGTACGTCAATTTATATCATCATTTTACGTTACTATTTACAATTGTCGTAAATTGTTCTGTGTGCGGCTGTTTATAATCATCTAAACGGGATAAAGTGAGTGTCTATCGTTTTCTGAAAGATGAAACGAAGTAAGTAAAAAAACTTACCTATGACTGAGACTCATTCAATTTTGTTTTCTTTAGTGCAAAGTAATATATAATACAGATTTATTATATCATTATAATAAGACGCCATAACTTTGTGAGCTTTGTTTTAAACTTGGACACGCAATTTCAAAGACCTTGGTTACCTTATTTAAAGGTACCTGTCCAAAATATAACATTTTAAGTGCTTTTAATATATTTTTTAAACAAATCTTCAATATTATTCCAGTTAGTGAATTAATGAAAAATATTATATCGATATAAATAATATATAACAGATTCGTGTTAGAATTTTCGTTATGTTAATAGTACAAGCAAGTGATGGGTAACCCTGACACTTCACGCACACATTTGCGCGTGTGCAGATGGCGCCTTGCTGTATGTAGTAGTAGTAAGCAAATCATCTTCTGCCGTTGTATGGAGTGTCCGGGGTTTGGTTCCACCAAGTCGTACGAACTATGGCCAGAACGAGATCGTCTCACGTCTTACAGCAACGTACAATTACAATTGACATTTTAGCGAATATTAAGTAATCGTTTAAGCGCCATATTAAAAGAGTGATTTTTAGCTGTATCTCATTTTTTGTAATAATTGTTATACTGTATATTAACAAAAATTTATGTAACTTTGTAGTATTTGTTATTTATCATCATTTTTAACCGACTTCAAAAAATGAGGAGGTTCTCAATTCGACTGTATGTTCTTTTTTTTTTGTATGTATGTTACGCGATAACTCCGGTATTTGTGAACCGATTTTCATGATTCTTTTTTTGTTGGAAAGGGGGTACTTCCATAGTGGTCCCATTTCATTTTGAAGAAAATCATCCACCTCGAAGGGTGGCTGTTCACGCATGAAGATTCATTTTCATAAATACCGCCTAACATTAATTTAGGAGCAATTACTTTAATGGTTGATTTTGCTATTTCTCCAATTCAAGGCGTTTTTGAGTAGTGAGAACCGATTTCTTATTATCTCCAGTGTCAAGTCCTGTATAGTGGCGAACTAGGGGATATTTCAATAAAACTTAGCAAATAGACGTAATTCCACGTACTTTTGAGGTCAAATTTTCAATTTGGAATGTATTTTGCTGCAATTTTACAAATATTATTATTAGGAATTGGCTTTTTCTTTTCCTTTTAAAATTTTTAATTTTTATTATTACTTTTTGAAATTACATTAGCATTTAATGAAGTCTAAACTAACTATGTCACGTTATGCCATTTTTTCTGTGATATCCTATAATTGGTAACAATTATTGGTCATGTAAATTAGTTAAGTTCTACAATGTATGCTGTTCGATGTCTTATAAAAATAAACAAATAGATGTAGATGTAAATTTGCTATAAAAAACACCTTTTTTTTAATTATTTTTTCCCGTATTAATACGGTTCAATTTGCTTGAGTCGAGCGGTAGGGACTTTACTTCTTTATTGACACTGGACACTGGCTTTATTTCTGGATTTATTTTTTTACAAACGAAAATGAAGCCTTTTGAAAAATGCATTTCGTATAACATACGTCTTCTATTTACTTCGGTTGGTATTAAAATAAAATTGGTATACGTAAAGTACCTATTCAAAAGAGCCGTTTTCTTGTAAAATTTCGAGGTAAGTTTGTGTTTTTTTTTTGTGAAAATTTTTAGAAATCGTGATTTCACACCGTATAAATAATCTGCGTATATTCTCCATTTTATTGTACATTTTTCCAAAGTTATTTATTCAAGCACTTTAAATGTGCGGAATCAACAAAAGCCATTTGAGGTTGTATCGACACTTAAAACAAAAAAACAGTAATGTAGACAAAAAGGATAAGACTCAGCATTGCTGATTAAGTCTTTCACTTAGATTCTTTAGATACACTCGCTGCATCAGACCAGCAAGAGGAATGTATACTAAACCCCCCGTTGCATTTTATATAAAAGGTATAAACATTCAAAGACTGTAATACAAAATTTCTAAAACGGATTCGAACTGACGTCTTCTAGCATACCGTGCCAGACGCTACACCAACTAAGCTGTAAAGGTATCTAACTAGGTGATGAAATATCATAGATTTCTCAGGGATAGCGCTACGGCTAAAAAGTCGTTAAAAAACCAAATACAAAGATACGACGCAAGCACATACGGAAATTCGTGAGGTCCGCTGGTTCGTTCCGTGGCTTAGTTGGTATAGCGTCTGCCACGGTATGCTAGAAGACGTCGGTTCGAATCCGGCCGGATCGAAGGAATTATTTCTGAGTGTTCGATCTTTGTATTAATAATTAAATTAATTAAACAACAATTCAATAAAAATTTAAGTTCTATTTTGTTTGTTGTAAATGTTTGACATTACATTACACATACTTACCACTGTAATGTATGTATCAAATTAATTATTTAAGTATTATATATTTAAGTATATAAGAGAACACACTACATACTACATTACAGAAATATTAAAATCAGCGTCACAGCCTTTTCTCGGCGGTGACATTTACTGAATGGATTCTTTTACACACACATGACATTTACTCTAATTGTGTTGACTATTAAATATTTGCTTTGTTGCTATTACCTATTAACCCGCGCGTCGTGCTGAGTCCACGTTGCCGTCGCAGCGACCGCGCGTGTCTAACTGTCATGGCAAAATACGCTCTATTTCTTTAGCATTTACGTTTTAACTAAATGAACGTCTCAGACACGCGCACGAGGGCGAGGCTGGCCTGAATTTGGTCTTCGGCGTGGCGACCGTGCGGTTGTATTATTCAGAGGAATTCAAAATGTTGTAGCCAGTAAATAGAACTCAGATTCGCCATTGTTGTTCGTTTCTTTATTTTTTGCACAAAATTAGTTTTTTGTTTTTTTTTCGAATATTGTTTTTTGTTTCTTAATTTCTTTTTTCACAAAATTCGAGGAACATAATATTAGTAAATATATATGGCTTTAATACAAAAATAACAGAAAATGACCAAAAAATGAAGTTGGCGTCGTGTTTGGATATGAGATATCGATAATAGGTACCTTGCGAAAAATAAAAAAGCATATATAGAAGTACTCACGCACGAATAAAACTGTCTAGGATAAGTAGCACATTGGTCTCCAGATACAATACAGAAGCTCAAGTCAGCGGAGAGTAGTGGTCCAGGGTGATCACCATCCCCGTAAATAAGTTGCGCTAGTTCGTAAGAAGGGTCTATTGAAAAAGCGTCTGAATTCCGCTTCCTTTCTCCTCTTTCTACTTGTTTTAGTAACCTAAAAATTAGATAGATAGATTAAACATTTAATCAGCACAAATACAAACAGAAACAAACATTTACAATCACTTCACAAGGTATAATATTAATTAGTACACATTAATTTAAACCATGGGCCAATAACGCAAGAGAGGTGGGCTTTAAACGAAAAGCACTTTAAAAAGTTTGCTTTTTAAAATAAGCACATAAGCACGCTTTTCAATTTAAGCGTAAGTGTTAACAAATTAATTCGTCAATGTGAATAATAATTTTACAAATAAAAATAAAATTCGTGTATTACAAATAAACTTACTTATGTTAAAACCTTTAGTGGTCTACCCTTGCTTTTCGCTATCAACACATCGTTGTAAGCTTTTTTAACATAAAAGTCTATGCGGTTAAACGTTTTTCTAAAAGATTTTGTAAGCTTCAAACTAAAAAGCGTTTAAGTGAAAAGCGTTGAAAAATGCACGCTTTTTTAAAAAAAAGCCGTTTTTCCCATCTCTACTCAAAAACACTGCTAATACCGTATACTTGTGTTGGGCGTTAATCAATTAAATTTCATTCAGAAATTCAGATCAGGTCAGATTAAAAAATCAATTCAATTGAAATCAATTGCAATTGATTTCAATTGAATTGATTTTAATTGCAATTAAATTAATTGCAATAATTTTTCTTAGTTTTTCTAAGAAACAATTGAAACTAACAATTAAAACCGAAAGCACCGAATAAAAGTGTCATTACGAATATGGGTTAGGGGGCCGGTTAGGATAGCGCTACGCACACCGGACAGGCTTATGGGGGATGGGCCAGAGCGGCACACTGCGGAGGGTCCACTCCTGGTACCACTCTGATCAGCAGAGCAGACTGGGATGTGGACGTGCGCCGTCAGAGTGCGGCGCTGCAAAGGGGCTCATCAGAGCGTGTGCGCGGCGGGTTCCGGCGGCTGTGATGTCACGGCTGTCGGGACAGGCAGAGTCAACCGACCGACGGGGACCAGGGGGCTTGCCTTAATTGGCCGGCCCGGCGGAAGTGAAGGCTAATCTCTTTGCCTCACTCTTTGCAGAGAGTTCGCGTCTGGATGCCGCAGGAAACCTACCACCTACTTTACCTCAGGCTGGCTGCACTATGGTGCCAGTTCGTATTCGCCAAAAAGAGGTACTTAGAATTCTGCTAAATCTAGACGTGAATAAGGCTAGCGGGCCAGATGGAATTCCAGCAATAGTCATCGTGCATGGAGTACTGCTGCCACCTCTGGGATGGCTCTGCTACATATCAACTGGCCGCTTTGGATTCAATTGACAACCATGCCAAGAGTATTAGTGGAGGCGAAGCTGCAGAGCCTTGAACACCGCCGTAAAGTTGCCTGCTTATTTATTGCCTGGTTTTTTACAGGATATATCACGGAGAGTGTGCGATGGAATTACACGATTTAATTCCGCCTTCCCCTTTCCATCACCAGGGACTAGGCGTAGGCTTGGGTTCCACCCCTATGTTGTGGATATTCCAAAGATTCGCACGAAGCGTTACGCTTCCACATTTATTTGGCGAACGGCTATGGAGTGGAATTCCCTGCCTGCAGACTTGTTCCTTGAACGTTATAACTTGGGTATTTTCAAGGCGAGAGTGAATAGGCATTATTTAGGTGTGCATGCTGCATCGTCGACCTCATCCTCTCTTTACACCAGGTGAGATGGAGGTCAAATGCACACTTACATTTTATAAAAGAAAAAAGGTACAGTTTAATAAATAAACCTATAATCCATTTGTTTAGGTACTTAACTAAATGTAAACAATCTTGACATGTCTAATTAATGAAATATACGTTTATAAAATTATTTTTACTTACCTTCAAATACAAAATACAAATACTTAGCTTCATATGAAATTGCAACCCTATTTTTGTACCTATTGATTTGTAAAGCATATGTTTCAATAAAAAGATGTATCAAGAGTGTTTACATTTAGTTAAGATCCTAAAAAAATGGACTATAGTTACGAAAATTAACAAACAAAGGGAAGAATTAATTTATCTCGTTTACATACATGTCCATAAGTTCTATTCTCATAGCGAAACCACTGGCAAAATTGGGGTATACGAAGCCACCATCCTCTTCCAAGTTTTCGTAGAAATGAAAGTGATGAATTACTCTTGGCTCCTCATCAGTTAGTGGATAACCAATCCACATTGTATCCTGCGTTATAAAGCGACACATTTTTACAAAACTCTTTGAAGTAAGTACATATTTTATTTAGCAGCACTAGCTCCTAGTGTAAGAGTTCGTCCAGGGTAGTACTGCCACCTTACCCTATTTCTGCCGCCAAGCAGTAAAGTGAGCATTACTGCGTTCCGGTTTTGAAGGTGTTGATGAAATTAAAGGCACACAGGACATGTTAACTTAAGAGGGAGCGGAGGAAAAATTCCCAATCTTCGATTTGATTTTAGAGGGGTATATCCACTTTAAAGTTCAAAATAAAATATTATATGAGTAAGTACACGATATATTCAAGCATAGACACTAATCCGAAACATAAAACAATAAAGTTTCCTCGATAGATAAAAATCACGAAATGACCTCTAATTTTCACATTTTTTCGATTCATCCTTGAAATGCTACAGGTTATTAGGACAAAAATTAGATAATTAATTATATTTATGCATGATCGAGAACTGTCACTACGGATTTTCTTTTAATCGCTTTAGTTTTAGAGTTATTCCGCTAAAACGAATTTCGTACTTTTAATGCGCAAAATTCAACATCTCCTGTCGCATGTCACGCAAACTTCAGGCATATATTTGTCTCACAAATGTGGGCGGAGCCAACGTCAAGACTTTTTTGGCATCCTCCCTCTTAATACGTTTTAGGGTGACGGGCGCTATAGCAATGCCCTCAGATCTTTGTGATTTAAAGCTCTGAGTGGCACTGGGACTGTCATGGACAGGCGTGCCACTTACCACTTCAGTCATCCCGTCAATTGGTGTCATAAAAAATATTTGTGTCTCATTATACGAGATTCCTCTAAGAAGCTCAAATTAAGTCATAGGTACATGCTGTCACAGGGATTGAACTGTTGGCTAATTTTTTTTTTATATATTTATGTTCAGCACCATTCATCATAAGGTAAAGCTATCTTAGATGGATAATCTTGAACGAGAGGCTTTCAGAATAACTGAAAGGATATGATTAGAAATTAAAATGTGAGTTCATGGCAAAAGCTACTCTAAAGCTTTGCGTTGTCGACTTCGCGACATTATTTTGCGTATTGCCATAAAGACATTATTCTTTTTTTATATTGAAGTGGCGGGACAAACAACTCGTACGCATTAGTGTTGGATAGGACATGAAATGAAAATGAGTTTGAGAGAGTACATAAAAAAAACGAGGCGGTACAATGTCCTATTTCGAGTGAGGTGAGGTAGTGGTAAGAATGTTTGCACCTATGGCATTCAATCCACAGACAGAGAATATTAAGCACATTTTCATAACTTGATGGCATCAATCAATTGGATAACTTATGTGTTATGATGTAGTACAAATAAGTGCTAATTTTATTTAGTACTATGATAGTATGATCATAAGATGTAAAATCAGCTAAAAAGCGGGCAGTGCAGGACCAATCATTGTTGCATTTGTTGAGTTCGAAGCAGTGGGACATTAGTGAGGTTGTGACATGAGGTGAAATATGAGGTGGGACATTTTTATGACATGAGGAATTGTGACAAACTAACCAAGCGAGTGGTACAAGCGAGTTGCCTCGTGTATGAGTAACTCAACACTAGTACGCTTGGTGGTAAGCGCCACGCCTACCTATAACAGTTGCAGTGCCACTTAGATCTTTAAATAGCTAAGAACATTGGGTCACTGAAACCGCATCCGTCATCCTGAAACATAAAGTCGAGAATTGCCTGTAGTTTTACCAGCATCCTTGCCCTTCAAAACCGGAACTCAGTAATGCTTACGTTACTGCTTGGCGGTAGCAATAGTTATTAATTTATTTATTGTAAATATATTTACACGGTATTACAGTTAAGAACCTAATGCACCGTGAAACTAAACTAATCGAGAACTAACAATAATAAAGATAATCTCAGTACAGCGTACTAAAAAAACCGACCTCAAAAGTACGTGGAATTACATACAATTACCAAGTTTTATTAAAATCGGTTACCGGAAAGTGGTCAAACCCGTAGTTCGCCGCTAAACGGGACTTGATACAGGAGATAATAAAAATCGGTTCTCACTACTCAAACTATATTGAAAGAGAAAAACGCCTTGAATTGAAGAATAGCAAAATCAACCATTACAATTATTACACCTTATAATAAAATTTAGGCGCTATTTATAAAAATGAATCTTCACGTGTGAACTCTTAGAGGTGGATGATTTTGTTCAAACGGGACCACTATGGAGGTACCCTCTTTCCAACAAAAGAAGAATCATGAAAATCGGTTCACAAATACCGGAGTTACAGCCAAAAAGAACAAAAACAGAAAAACAGAACCTCCACCTTTTTTGAAGTCGGTTAAAAAAACATTATAATAATACTGTCGATCCCCTAGCATCCGTCATTGCACAGAATCTCAAGCATTCACAACACACGCCCGTCGCCACGCAAGCAGATGGCAGGATCTATTTCGCTGGACGCACCCTTCACCAGTAGGTAGTTCTACTAAAGATCATTTGTGGTTGTCTGTTTTTCGTACCTGGGGATCCACTCTCGTTTTACGACCAAAACAATTACTGTCAAATAAACTCGACAAAATGAAAAACAATGTTAAGTATGAAGATTCATTAGCATCATACGTCTTTTTATTAGGTCGTGTATTACTTAATTGACAGTACGAGAACGAGAGTACGGGGCCTGATACACAGCCAAACTTACCTGCTGTCTGTCAGCATTAGCAATAGATTCCAATAATCTACCGCATCGCACGGCGGTGTGCGGTTCAATGAACACGATCCATCGCACGTCGCTACCTTTATACCTGGACACGAGCGGACGTAGTAGGGGGAAGATCGTCCAATCCCCGGGGATGGAGAAGTCTTGTGTTGTGTGGATTACTGGACGGTGCTGTAGATTTATTGTATCGTTAAGGTATTATAGTGAGAAACTATACAGATTGCAGACCCGAAAATGCTGCAGCAGACCGCGGGTAACACGGGCGAGTACTGTGAAATTATCATTGCACTTTCATAGCATAATGGACGGCGCTGTAGATTGATTGTATCGTTAAGGTATTATATTGAGAAACTATGTAGATTGCAGACCCGAAAATGCTGCGGCAGACCGCGGGTAACACGCTGAAAGCTGCATGACGTCATGTCCGTCAACATCCTCATCGAATAACAGCATCGATGAATGCGGATGCGGATATTTAAATTCATGCAGATTATCAGCGGATGCTGATGCACGGGTTGAAGGAACTAATATCGTCTGCTACACTTTGTTATTTAGACTGCTTGTCGCAAAATACTTACATTTTCAATCTCCATAACTTGATTCTCAATATCCTCCTTAAGTTTCTTGGAGACGCTGCTGTGGTACGGATCAGGCTGGCTTATGATAGTGAACACTATGTTTCGAAAATCTGTAACAATTTAAACATACTGATAAGTTTATTTGTAGTTACAAAAACAATTGAGGTTACGCGATATGAGCCTACCGCTGAGTGTATCGACGACATTGCAAGCCCTTAGACAAGTCTTTCATTTACATTACAATCCTTGTTCAACCTCAGCATTCAGTTCCTCTCGCTTATTCACTATTAAACGCGTAATAACTTGTTCCGGTGCATCTCAACCAATCAGCGCGAGGTAAGCCGGTGGATCTGCGGGTTCTATTCCATTCATGAAATCTACGCGCTCCCATCAAATTCACGTACACATTCGCTAAAATCCGCTTTATAACATCTAAAGAAATGGCGGCCGAGAAGCCGGAATTAATCGACTTCTAGTCGAATAGCGTTCATGTAAATTTAAACCTTATTCCGACAAATTACTTTTTAATTTGTTGTAATGTCAGAATCGTTGCCAGATGTAAAACTTTCTTCAAATAATGTAACAAAATTGTTATAATAGCAAATTAATAAGAAATGTATGGTTAATTTGTATTTTGTAAATCTTTACGATACATAGTGTTACACATGTATCTATATCTATTTGGGTGTTTCTTTTTAATAAGGCTACGTAAAGAATGCATGTAGACGGTTTCTTTAATAACAAACTTTCGTATTCGACGGGCAGCATAAAATGTAGTAAATTACTTTAAAAACTATAGTTATTTTATTTGTAGAATAAGTTAACCTATGAAATGAACTGAACTAGTATCTATTGTGCTAATAAGTTTTGTATTTGTGTGTCGCCAAGGCCTCTTTTATTATTAAATAAATTTCCGTTAAAGTACGTGTTTTTGTTTCTTCAACAAGTTTAGAGCTCTCATGCCAAAAAAGTTTTGACGTTGGCTCCGCCCAAATTTGTGACACAAATATATGCCTGCGGTATAACTCTAAAACTAAAGGGATTAAAAAAAATCCGTAGTGACAGTTCTCGACCATGCATAAATATAATTAATTATCTAATTTTTGTCCTAATAACCTGTAGCATTTCGAGAATGAATCGAAAAAATGTGAAAATTAGAGGACATTTCGTGATTATTATCTATCGAGGAAACTTTATTGTTTTATGTTTCTGATTAACGTCTATGCTTGAATATATCGTGTAGTTAGTCATACAATATTTTATTTTTAACTTTAAAGTGGATATACCCCTCTAAAATCAAATCGAAGATTAGGAATTTTTCCTCTGCTCCCTCTTAAAGCTTCGGCTTTATCAAGGGAAACTTTCAAGTCTCGCCACTGGTAGGCTATTATTATTTTCAATTTTGTATGAGAGTGATGTATCTGTTACGTAGTTACTATTAAGTAATCTGTGGCAGAGCACAGTCGGAATTTAGGTTTATACTTATTTCTACACCGGCAATGACACCGATATAAAAAAATATTTATTTATTTATTTATTTTTTCGTGAAAAGCCAACAGCTAATTAAGATAACTGCAGCCGAAGGTTCGAAAAAAAACCAAAACTTTTTATAACTAATTTAATTTTAAAGAAATAAAATTACAATATTAATTTCTAAGGATAGGTGACAATTGTACGAAGGTTGAACCAAAAGTGAGTTGACTGAGAAATTACGTTGTTCTGGTAAAACGCGACACGTGTGCTGATCCAGCGCCTCGTGATCGGTGCATTTGCTGTGCCTTCGTTCTGTAGAACTGTGGAGTCGGCGGCTTCCTTTGTACTGCGATATCTAACTCCTCCACCCTCAGATGAGCAATTATTTTCTAACGTTTAGTGAAAATATTGCTGGTAGCCCATCTATATGATTTTCAGCTTTTTCAGGGTCTTCGAGAGTCTGATTGAATGTTGGTTTGGCTTCTTGGGCGTTTCGAAGTTTGCAGTTCCATAAGTTGCGTCTTCGGCTTCTAATGGCTACAACGAGTGCGCATGCACCTATTATTGTCACGTATAGGGGTATCGTTGTGTGATATAGGACATTGGTTTCATTTGTATCGAGTGTTAAGGGAGGCTCGACTAAAAGTTTGTTCTGGACGTTGTGTAGTCCTTTCAAATCAATAGATTTCAGGTGTACGTGGCTTGGGGTTGCAACTTGTTTCATTACGTCATATGGGATTTTAGTGAGCTTCAGAGGATGACCTTTTATTTCGTCCTTGTCATTCGTAATGGTGAACTCTGCGGTCCGTAGATAGCAATTGAGGGGAATAGTCACTAGGTAACTCCCTTGCAGTAAATTGTAATCTTCTCTTTCGCATGTTAATTGAACTCGCGTCGGCTGAGGGAACGAGACGACGTAGTGCTGATCATCGAGCTGTTCCATTGCTGGCTTTTGTAGTAGTACTGTTGTTACTTGGCAGGATTCCTGTAAGTCTTGGTTTATTATTAGTTGGTGTACGCAGTCTGGGGTAGCCCGGAGTTGAAGGTTGGTTCCTTTATTGCAGAGGTAACTGTGACTGAACTTCGGGCATTCTGCCTCCATGTACACGAATACGTTCTCATGAGTTGCTATGAAAGGGTAAGAAGGGATAAGGGCTTGCCTATCTTTATTAGGTACTACAGATAATCTAAAAAGGTCGTATACGTCTACTGAAACTATGGGAAATTGAAAAGTTATAATTATTTGTTTGTCTACATAGTAAAAACCTGGTCGTATTATATCATAATATTCTCTAAGTTCTAGTCCTAAAATTCTATCTCTTCCATATATTAATTTTAACTTATCTATCATATTCCTAAGGACATTAATATCTAACATAGAATGGTGCGTGCTCGCAGCACGTATAAAAGATAAACAGTTTTCTATTCTAATTAGTTCGTATTTTAAGTCTTCTACATTTTCACTCAAAATTGCCAAAATCTGGGAAAATTTTGCGATTTGAATTAAACTCTTTTCTTTATCGGCATTTACATCTAGTAGTATTTCTAACGTTGTATTAATTTTACTCTGATTTTCAACCAATGTGTCCAAAACTTTACTATGGTGACTTATCCAATCTTTATTAAGACTCACATGACTATTTAATTCAGACACTACCTTATTTTGATTAATCTGTAATTCTTTAATAAGATTGTTATAATGAACGGCATCTGATTGATCGAGGTTCCCGGTTATACTTTTGATTACCGAGCCAAGACCATCTACAAGACCTCTTTTAGCTCTAACGGGCTCTAACGATTTTAATTGATTTGATGTTTTATCTAAATTACCTAGGAGATAGTCAATCTGGTTTTCGAATAAAAGGAAGGTGTCATTATTTAGTCGTATCTCGTACGTATGTAATTGTCTTTTCAAAGAGTCAATTTTGTCTTCAATATAGTCAAGTTTAATGTACTGTAGGTAGGTGTGGTGATGGGTAATGAGTCGCATTGGTCCAAGTTTGTATGGCAGTAATCCAGGTCCGTCGGCTAAGCTCTCAAGTTTTATCTCCAGGGCGTGCGTCAGGGGGATCATCAGTGATAAAAGAGTCCTGTAACAATTGAGTACCTTTAGGAACGCGTTTCAGTCGCGATTTAGCTACTGGCCCACGTTTCTTTGAGGTATATATATGTATGGGAAGGTCCGCAAGGACAACATCCTGCGTGTAACGCGGAGCGATTTTCTGTCGGCTGGCTAGAGGATTTTTAATGAATACCTGTTGTTGCGGGGAGTATTCAACTTCGGGTTCCCGATCTTTATTCCTGTTCTCTATTATAGTGGTACGGTTAGCAAGAGATGTCTCATTTATAATATCATAGACCTTTTTCATTAGTTCGCTATGGTTTTGAACGTATTGTTGCAGTAGTCGTTCTGTGATGTCAGTATCGATCGGGTTTCGTGGGTCGAAATGTCCTGTCATTAGGTCAAAGGGTCGGCATTTTGTAAAGCTATGGATAGAACTATTATATGCTATTAGGGCATAGGGTATGAGATTAACGATTGGTTCATCTTTTTGCTTTAATTTAAGGATACGGAGGTGTTCTAGTAGCGTGGAGTGAAAGCGTTCTATGATGCCATTATCATTAGGGGAATGTGCCAGAATTCTATGGTGGTTTATCTTATGAAATTTCGTAAATTCGACAAAGAGCTGGTTGGTAAATTCGGTACCATTATCGGTTATTATAGTAATAGGGACTCCGTGATGGGTGCAATACTGCAATAAAGCTTGGATGACACTAACGGCAGTTCCATCGCGTAGGTGGTATGCTTGACCATATTTCGTAAAGACATCCATGAAAGTGACATATTTCTCGTTTTGTACTGTGAATAAGTCCATGTGGACTGTCTCAAAAGGTTTCATGGCTGGGGGTACAATGTTAAATTTTGGCTTGATAGGGTTTCTATCGTACTTCGCCTGCCCACAAGTGGTACAGTCGTTTATAAATTTTGTTACGTGTTCCTTCATTTTTGGCCAGTAAAATCTGCGTGAAAGGGCAAGATAGCATTCCGTAATACCACGATGGTTGGTCTTACCGTCATGGTAATTGTGGATTATTTCCTGTTGGCGAAGATAATCTTTAACATTTTCCAATTCTACTTTACTTAACATGAGGTACATGGCGGAACTTCTAAATTGATTCTGAATAATGGGGATGATTTCATACATACCCAGAGGGGGTTGTATAAGAATGCCAGTTTTAACTTTTGGATTAACGTATTCTTTAACAGCATTAATTACGTCTTGTTCTAAGTTTGATTTAGAAAGTTGTATTGCTATACGAGTATGGGTGTCGAATGGCTTAGTTACGATTGGCTTTCTTTTTACATCATCTACTATGGTAAAAATAATTTGTCTATGAAATCTGTTAATAGGGTCGTCTGTAATGGGAACTTCTAAAATTGGGTGCTCTGCACTTGTATGTGCCGTCGCTGTGGTCGAAATGACTTTAGAGTGAGGTCCTTCTGAAGCATTGGGTAAAATTGAGCAGAGCTCGTCTACTATGGACTCGATTTCTTCATTGTGTATTTCTACCCTGGAAAGAGCGTCAGCATTGGTGTTGGATTTTCCTTTCTTATATATCACTGTAAAGTCATATTCACTAAGTCTCAGTCGCCATCTTGTCAGTCGTGAGTTAGGCTCTTTTAAATTTACCATCCCCTGTAAAGGTTTATGGTCAGTCAAAATTTTAAATTTTCGTCCGAAAAGGTAAGGTCTGAAATATTTTGTGGCCCACACTATGGCAAGTAACTCTTTCTCTATTGTGCTGTAATTTTGTTCACTGTCGTTAAGGGTGCGAGATGCGTAACATACTGGTCTGTCAGATCCAATAGGGCCTTGGGAAAGTATTCCAGCTATTGCTACGTTTGATGCGTCGGTTGTCAAAATAAATTCTTTAGAGAAGTCAGGGTACTGTAAGACGGGGTCATTTGAAAGAAGCGTTTTACATTTTTCAAAACAGTTTGTATAATCGTGATCAAGGGTGATTTTCTTTCCTTTTTTCAGACAAGATGTAAGGGGTTTTGTAATACGGGCAAAATCTGGGATAAATTTTCGGTAATAACCGAGAAGGCCTAAGAACTGTTTTATTTCTTTGGGAGTTCTAGGGATAGGATATTTTTGTATGGCTGAAATTTTATCAGGGTTCGGTTTGATACCATCTTCACTGATAATATGACCCAGGTAGGCTGTTTCTTTTTTTAAAAATTCGGATTTGTCCATTTGGATTTTGAAGTTAGACTCTCTAAGTCTAAGAAAAACTTTTTCAAGGTTGGTCATATGCTCCTGAAGGGATGTGCTGAACACTATTATGTCGTCTAGGTACACGAGACAAATATCATTTTGAAGACCACGGAGGACATTGTCCATCACGCGCTGAAAAGTGGAGGGCGAGTTTTTTAGACCCATGGGCATTCGTAGGAACTCGAAATGTCCATGTTCTACGTTAAACGCTGTCTTAGAAATGTCCTGTGGGTCCATTTCGACTTGGTAGAACCCACTCGCTAAATCTAGAGTAGTAAAATAGTGGCATCTTCCTAACTTGTCAAGTACGTCGGTAATGTTCGGTATCGGGTATTTGTCGTCAATAGTTTTGTCATTTAACTTCCGAAAATCGACTACAAGGCGCCACTTCTGTTTACCAGAAGCGTCTGCCTTCTTGGGTACTACCCATATAGGAGAGCTCCAGGCAGAGTCAGAGGGTTGTATAATGCCTTGTTCCAACATCTTAGCTATCTGGTCTCTAACTTCTTGTCTGTGCACGAAAGGGTAGCGGTAACTCTTTGTGTGGATTGGTTGTTCGTCAGTCGTCCTAATACGATGTTTAATCTTGTTGGTAAAGGTCAGAGGTTCTCCTTCAATGTAAAATACGTCGGAATAACGAGAACAAAGTAAATTCAAATTAGCTGTCTCCTCGTCATTTAAGTGGTCGGTACGTAGTCGAGTTACGACGTCTTGTGCGCGTTCCGAAGTCTGTTCGGTACGCGTGCACTCAATATTAAAAATGTCAGCCTGCGCTGGTCGGTCGAGTGAGAATATTACGTCATTTGGAGAACTATTTTCAACTTCCAAGTAGCCTTTATTATTTTTGACAATTGTTAGGCACTCGTGGATCATACAATTACTAATAATTTGCTCTTTTACTAAAACTTCGCCGTCGGAGGCATTAATAGGGATTCTAATTATTTTTGATGTACCGGCCGGGATCATTTCCTCATAGTAATTTACATTACAAGAGTTATACATGCGGATAGGGTTACTAGAGGATTGCGTTAAAAGAATTTTATTTTTTAAATCAATTTTTGCCTCCCATTTTGTCAGTAAATCTAGACCTATAAGGCCGTCAAAGTAATTATGGAAGCGGTAAATGAACAACTTTGTGTCATCTTTGTCATTGAATTCGGAAAAGGAGGGTAAAGTTATTGAGTAATCGTTCTTACTTATTGCATGCACATTAGTAACTTCGAAAGGGTCATAGTTGATAGGGAAATGAGCAAAATATCGTTCTACTGCTTCGGGACTAATGAATGATTGATTAGCACCGGTGTCTATCAAAAATTTAAGAGGAGGATTCGTAATTTGGATATATGGCAACTGTCTTTGTGACTGTAGATTTAGTTCTATTTTGGCTTTTGTAACTTCCGGTCTAACCGAAAATTTGGGTCAGTGCTAGTGCTGGGTTCAGCTTGACATTCATAACCATCAGTCAGCTGGTACCTATCAGTCAGTTCCGAGTACTGGTCGGCGCTATCGTATTGAATACTATGTTCGTGTTCCGCGTAACCTGTAACATAATCTTCACAGTCGGCATAGCCCGTGCCGTGATAGTATTCCGGCTCTGTATAGTAGCCGCTGTAATAAGAGTCAACTGTGTAGGGTGCACATTCATTTACATGCATTTCATGGGACTTGTTGAAACGATCATGGCCTAATGGAGGTAAAACTTTTGGAGTAAATGCCTGTACTCCACTCATGGGTTTATGGGTGCCGTATGGAAGGTTGTGTCTGGGTGGCAAACGGAATACGTTACTCCGTGGGTTGTAATTCGGTGGAAGGGCACGGAACATTTGCTGGGTTCTGGAGGGCATACGATTATGTGCCTGTGGTTGCATATGATTGAATTTAAACGGTTGAGGGGGTTGATGCGGAGGCCGCTGTCCAAGAGGAGATGGCCAATTTGGAGTCTGAGGTTGGTAACTCGGACGAGGTGGGAGATGTCCTAGATTAGGTGATGGCATGGTCACTTTAAAGTTTTGTGAAGAAACCTTAGAAGAATCTCGTTGTTGCAAATAAATAACATTCATTTCTTCTTGAACGTACTCAAGTGCCTTTTCTATGGTGTCGGGGCGCATACATCTCACACGCGACCCTAAGGGCTCTTTTAAACCTCGCACAAAGGCCTGCATAGCTACTTTTTTATAAAGGGACCTTTTAGCTTCTATAGTAGTACTAATATTCTCATGCAGGGACACATACGTCATTATGGTACTTAGTAACGTCTGACAGTGGTCGTAAAAGTCCTGAGGGGACCTGTTACCCTGTGTGGCTAACGAGAGGTCATTGTATAGGGTAGTCTCGTCACGTTGGTCAGAAAAATTATTAATTAGAGCAGTTCTAATGCCCACCCAACTATCGGGTATGCCATTAGAGTTTATAGTACATGAGGCTGTGCCTGTGATCTTATTTAAGATTCCGTTTAACAGGCATAAATTGGATAGTTCACTCCCTGGGGTGTTGCTCATATATGTATGGACAATTTGGTCACATAATCGAATGAATCGTGTAAGTATATTAGGGTTACCATCGAAGTCCGGGACTAGGCGCAGAGCCTTATAAATTGAGTCCGGTTCGTGGGCCATTGTCCTTTCTTCAAATAAAGTGTCTAAATTAAAATCTAAATCTCTAAATGAATCTATCTCTTTCCGGCGAGCCTGGCGCGATGCAGGTTTCCGGGGTCCCGAATTTCTGGGATGAAAAATTTTGGAAGGATTTTAAGTTAGGGACTAAGGAAGCAAGCAACACAAGAACGATTCTAATGTACTCACATTAATTTCATCTCTGGTCTTCCGGAATCGATTTCTTGATTCGCCTGGGCTGCAGCTCGTAGATTCTGGATTCTCAGCAGCGGTGCTTGATAGCTACCCGGGGAAGTCGCGAACGTGGTGCAGAGTTTGATGCGCGCTCGCGAACCGGCCCGCGAGAATCCTACCGACTGCGCCAATTAAGATAACTGCAGCCGAAGGTTCGAAAAAAAACCAAAACTTTTTATAACTAATTTAATTTTAAAGAAATAAAATTACAATATTAATTTCTAAGGATAGGTGACAATTGTACGAAGGTTGAACCAAAAGTGAGTTGACTGAGAAATTACGTTGTTCTGGTAAAACGCGACACGTGTGCTGATCCAGCGCCTCGTGATCGGTGCATTTGCTGTGCCTTCGTTCTGTAGAACTGTGGAGTCGGCGGCTTCCTTTGTACTGCGATATCTAACTAGCTTAACAACAAATTACAAACGTCATCAAATACATTACAGCCAATTGAAGGTTTTCGCTTATAGTAAGTAACATAATGACTTAACTATCGGCACTGAGGAAGTGGTCACAGCAAATATAATTAGAATATAACACATATGTAATGTTAATCATAATAATATATATCCCAATACCTGCGCCACGAAATGATCGCTCATTAAACAAATACACCCACATAATATGTCAATATTAAATTCACTCCTGCTCAAGACGTCGTTCAAACTATTGCAAGCCCTGTAAACAAAACTGCTTTGTCTAAATTTAGTCCTCGTCAGGGGAACTGCAACAGGACGGTAGTATCTCATGTATCATGTATGATGTACCTTATAACATATAATGTCAATTACAAAAAAAAAATATCTTACTCAAATCATCATTACAGAAAGGGCCATGGCTGTTGGCGATGTCACACGTTTTCCAAGGCTTGTGAACCTACTTCAACCAGCAAGTTTCATCATCATTGGTATTGCTAATAACATATTAAATTCTTTATTTCACAAAGAAGAAAGACACTTAAAAAACATGTTATAAAGTACATAATTACACAAAGTAAGGTTACATCTCTAGAAGATCTCTTTAAAGCCATTGTAAAAATGAAAACTGCGGGACTTTTTTTTTATAATATCAAGTGACGGGAAGAACAAGTCCTAGCTATACGCCTGTCCATAACAGTTGCAGTGCCACTCAGAGCTTTAAATCGCAAAGATCTGAGGGGCACTGCCACTGCGCCCGTCACCCTGAGACAGTAGTAGACAAGTTTCTAGTTATTTCACCAACACCCTTATCCTTCAAAACCAGAGCACAGTAATGTAGTAGTCCTGTCATTACTGCTTGGCGGCAGAAATAGATAAGGTGGCAGTACTTCCCTGGACGAACTCTTTCACAAGGAGAGCTCCTTAGTAGCAGTAGAGCTACTGCTACTAAAATAGTAGATTAATTATTAGACATACAATAAATGTATTAAAATTTAATTGTAAATATTAATTATAAATAATGAAAATACACATAATAAACAATATTATGTATATTATAATTTAAACCAATTACTTGTTTATATAATTATTAATACAAAAAATCCTGCGATCCGGCCGGATTCGAACCGACGTCTTCTAGCTTACCGTGCCAGACGCTATACCAACTAAGCAATGGAACGAACCAGCGGAACTCACGATTTTTTCTATGTGCTTGCGTTGTATCTTTGTATTTGGTTTTTCAACGACTTTTTAGCCGTCACCTTTACCGAAGAACACTCAGAAAAAATTCCTTCGATCCGGCCGGATTCGAACCGACGTCATCTAACATACCATGCCAGACAGTACTTGTTTATATTTATGTTACCAATTAGCCATTGAGTTTGACAAGAAGTGCTCTATTAATTTACAAATGTATGTAACTTAGAAATAATAGTCATAGGCACATGCCGCTACAAAGAATCGAACCGTCGACCCCACAATTCAGAAGCAACCATTCTCGTGCTCCCATCGCTCTGACACGAGTAGCGTTCATAATTAATTACACTATTGTGAGCAATAAACGTGAAGTTCCGCAATTTCTGTACCTAAGTCATTGACTTACCAATAAATGGACGACGGGTCTAATACAAAAACCACGAAAAAAATGTCCCAAGTCAATCTATTTAAACGTAGTGACATGTAAAGGAATATGAAAAAGCTAAAACGTTGAATTTAAATTGTAATGTCATCGCAGTACTGTCTAATTCTGCTTGCTTCGCTGTCAGTCGAACAAACGAAGACTAAAGCGTGAATGACGCTCTGTATACGATTTTAACGCCCTATAAGTTCGGACACTTTTTAGCGCGGACCCGACGTCCTTATAATTGTAAGTCAATGACCTAAGTATCAACGTGTCAAATACCCCATCCCCCAAACAAGGAATTCACGTAACCAATACCGTAAATCACCTCACGTCAAAGGTACGTCGAACTAACCCCGTAGGTGAGACATTAACGTCAATATGGCGTCAAATTATGACAAATAGGTGTGTCATCCATCATATAGAGTCGGTGTTAGGTTACGTGTGATGCCACAGTGTTACCAACGTTTGCCAGTAAGTTAGGTTTGTTAGTTATGTTGAGAATAGTATTTTTTTTAAGAAAAACATTTACTGACATGCACGCCTGTCTGTAACTGTTACATCGCAAAGATCTGAGACATAAGTTGACAAGTCCCATGTGCATGTTACTCCATCAGCACCAGAAACGCCGTAATGCTCACATTACTTCTTGGCGACTGAAGTAGGTAAGATGGCGGTACTCCCCTGGATAAACTCTTTCACCAGAAACTCTACAGCTACTAAATGAGTAAGTTTTAATTTTGTCAAAGTTATTGACAAACTGCCAGTATGATGAAAATAGGGTTGCATTTGCAGTAACGTTGAAGTCCCGCCGAATAAAAGTGTAAGGTTGTACCATTGACTTACAAATAAATGGACGACGGGTCTAATACAAAAACCACGAAAAAAATGTCCCAAGTCAACCTATTCGAAATTTAAATTGTAATGTCATCGCAGTATCGCGCTGTCAGTAGAACAAATGAAGACTAAAGCGGAGTGTCGCGCACTGTATACGATTTTAGCGCCTTACAAGTGCGGACACTTTTTAGCGCGGACCCGACGTCCATATAATTGTTAGTCAATGGGTTGTACAGATTTTTTTTTATCCACGTATATTGTTCTATTATTATTTTAAGCATCCTAAATTTGTTCCGCGAAAAAAAAGATAATTTATTTATTTTACCGTAACTCGAATGTTTCTACCAGGAAAAAAATAACATAAATTACACGTGAAAAAATAATACACCACGTATATAAGAGCGTATAAACAGATGTAAAAGCAGAGGTTTAATTTATTTCATTCCATAGATTTCTCAGAGTTGGTGCAGCAACGGCATAAAGTCGTTAAAAACCAATAACAAAAATCTGCAACAAACAAATGGAAAAATTTGTGAGGTCCGTTGGTTCTTTCCGTGGCTTAGTGGGCATAGCATCTGGTACGGTTTTTGAAAGACGTTGGTTCGAATCCAACCGGATCCAAGTGAATTTTTACAAAGTTTGTTTTTAATAATATCAAGTGACGGGACGAACAAGTCACGCACCTATCGGTAAGCTACACGCCTGTCCATACCATTATCCATTGTAGTGCCACTAAGAGCTTTAAATCGCAAAGAGGGGCACTGCCACTGCGCCCGTCACCCTGAGACATGAGTTGACAAGTCCCACGTGCCTGTGATTTCACCTTTTTTTTTACTACTGCTCATGTAGATGGTCTGGTAACATCGATCGCAGGTATTAAGCTTGTTATTGCACACAGATTAATCCATCGAAGGTGTTGGATGAGCGTGGCTTTACTAGGAAGATCGGGAGACGAAACCGATGTAAATGTTTCCAGCGCATTCAAAATTTAACGCACAATAGCACGTATTAAGTAGCGCTAATAATTTCTAACACAAATCATTTAAAGAATGAAAATTTTATTTCAAAGAAAAAAGAAAGGGTCACATTATACTGGATTTGTTTTCACGATCCGTGTGTCGTTTCGGAGTGATAGAAACGACTAAGCGATAGTGTATATTTACGTCGTTAAGGAGCAGCGATGGATCGATACGATTATTGTGACGATCGATCGAAACGAGGTTAATAGACATAGACATACTTTTATTGGCAACACAAAACCACACAAAAAAACAGTTTACATAAAAATAATTATTTGATATATAATTACAATTAAAATTGAAGTAAACATATAAAGTAGATAGTCTGGTATGGTCTGTGTTGCAGCGTAATGCCAACACTGGACTTAACTCAGCATGTGCTGCAGTAACATACCACAGCGCTGGTTTTCAATAAGCCCGTAGAGCTCGACGCCAGCAACAAACGCAAAATTAAAAATGTATGAATACTGCTACATATTACATTGACTATTATTACACATTATAATTAATATAAGTTACACATTATAAGTAAATAAACATATGTATATAAAAGCAAGGTAAGACAAATAACGATAATATCAAAATTGCTTCATACTAAAACCCAAATATAATGTTAGGTATAGGGTTATACCCCGTCAGCGAATCTGTACTCCTTCATTGCCGTCATTCTGTCAAATAAACTTTTTTTTATTATTCATAAAGAGTAGAGCACCTTACCTACCTATATATTTCTGTCGGCAAGCAGCAAAGTGAGACTGTTCCAGTTTCAAAGGTGCTGGTGAAATTATAGGCACATGGGACTTGTCAACTTATGTCTTACATAGGGCACATTAATTCGACTCGAAGTCGCCGAGCGGAGGCAAACTGTCATAGCAAAATACGCTCTATATATTTAGCTTTTACGTTTTAACTTAAATGAGCATCCCGGGCACGCGTGCAAGCCTAGCTTGATTTTGGTTTATGGCCGCGCGACAACCGCTAGGAACAGGTGGAGAAAATTTGACACATATCCTAAGTCGACAAACGCCCGATGCCGATTTTTTTGAAGGACACTTTGCAGTTGGCCGCTGATGACCTTGACTGCGCCACTGAAAGAAAAGGGCGAGCTGAAGGCTCATAAAATAAACCATGGCATGGACCTCGGCTCAGGGCGCTACTGAAGACTTCCGCCAAAGGGGCGTGCTATAGGAGAGAATCTACCAGTGTACTTTCTGAAATGAGGGGCTTTACGTCCTCG
This sequence comes from Hyposmocoma kahamanoa, assembly GCF_003589595.1. Taxonomy (NCBI): domain Eukaryota; kingdom Metazoa; phylum Arthropoda; class Insecta; order Lepidoptera; family Cosmopterigidae; genus Hyposmocoma; species Hyposmocoma kahamanoa. Next base: position 2,286,782 of record NW_020654810.1, on the reverse strand, counting down.
CCGGCGAGGACGGTTGGTGCGTGTGGAGATGGAAGACTGATGTGCGATCTGGTTGGCCTTCAAAATGGTGAGGGTTGTCAGGGTCATTGAGGACTTCTCTTGACCGATGAGTCCTACGTGCGCGGTGGGGGTATTCCCTGCGGGGGTCGTAGTTGGATGCAACCACCACGAGGGGGCTGAGGTGTCATCAGTCAGTGCCTAGCTCTAAAGCCAAACTGCTCGTCGGGGAGGACATTGTGGGACATGACATAGTCTCTGAGGCGGGCGTAGAGGATGCGCTCATAGAGTTTGCCCATGGTGTTAAGCATGGAGATGGGACGGTAACTGAAGGGTTCAGATGGAGGTTTCCCGGGCTTGTGAATACCGATGACCACCGCCTTTTTGAAAGCTGTTTAAGCACCTTGTTGGAGATACCGTCAGGGCCTGGGGCATTGCGGGGCTTAAGGCCCTTTATGAGCGATTCTGCTTCCTTTGGGGTGACTGGAGGGAGAGGAGGGTCGGAGGGCGGGAGGGTTGCTCTGAGTTCGACCTCGGAGTCCACCTGGAAGAGATGGGTCGGGTCGACCGGCTCTTAACCTGGGGGAGCACTGGACTTCGAGGCTGTCGGCCAGGCATTCGGCCTTTTCCTCGTCGTCAAATGCTGGGGTGCGGTTGGTTTGGGTCGGTTGAAGAGAGGCGTTTGGGCAAGAATACCGGACTTGAGAGAACAGGTTAGTTGTCAGAAGGCTTGGTGGGTGGGCTCGAGCCCTTCTAGCTTTTCCCATCGACTTTGATGTACCTCGTCCATACGCATCTTTACGTCCCTCTGTAAAGCCCGCAGGAAACGGCGGTTTTCGTCAGAGGAGTAAGAGTTGTAAGCACGAGTGGCTGCGTTCTTTTCCGTTAGAAGGGCACGCACATCCTCCTCCTCAGCACGGAATCTGAACTAGGTGTTCAAATTCGAGGAAATTGAGTTCATGGCGTGTCGTTAAACCCGCTGGGCAAAATGCAAATTATGGGAAAAATGTCAATATAATAACAGGGCTTCAGTTGAAAACCAAAATTTAGCAGGTTCTCTGTAGAGTACTTAAAAAGAAAGAACTCCATACAGAAATTATATACAAATTCAGATATTTTACTCTTAAATAAATGGTTTTAGATTTTTATTTTAGCCTATTTTCTGGATTTTATATGATCGAGTAAATTACCTACATCCTGTCATGTAGCAAATCAGTACATTCTTTAGATAAATATCCTTAGGTGTATCAACGCATCGTATATTCATTGTAAGACCGTTATTTAACAGTAAACACCTAAACCATTTGATATAGCAAAACCGTTTTTCCTGCTTCTCCTCCAGTGACTTGCCTTATGTGATACCAAAACAGAAGAAAGCCTAGGAAATTAAACTATTTTTACGAGTCTAAGTTGCGTATATTTGAAATTCTTCGCCTTAAATGTAACCTAGTCTGCCGTTGGCATTGGGCCGTTTTTTTGTAAATTCGGTTTGAAATGCGGTTACGGGCAATGGATTACGCTATTGAGAAATGTTAACAACTACATTCTGGCCTGTTATTGATGATATGGATATCACTAACATGTGGTTTCAACAAGACGGTGCCACAAGTCACACAGCCACCGAAACAATGAATTTATTGCAAACCAAATTTCCCGATCGCATAATTTCACGAAATTCAGCCGTTAAGTGGCCAGCTCGATCATGTGATTTAACACCACTGGATTATTTTTTATGGGGTTATGTTAAAGACAGAGTCCATACGGAGCCAATCGGTTCGATTGCAGTCTTAAAACTCAAAATTCGTGAAATGATTAACGAAATAGACCCACCTTTTTGTCAAAAAGTTATTAAAAACTTTAAAAGAATCGACATCTGTAACTGTGGTCGTGGTGGACATTTATCAGATATCATTTTTCATTCATAATTGCCAAACCTTACTTTTTTAATACAATAAAAATTTGAATCATTGGCATCTAAATTTATTGTTTTATTTTGTAATTAATAGATTCAGGCGTTACTTTGCGGAAGTCCATGTTAATAAAAATGGAAGTAAATTAATTTGTAGAGTAGAAAATTAATTTACTTTCATTTTTTTCTTTTTATTTTGATAAATCAAATAAAGTTCTTGTTGAAAACACTTTACGTCTGTTATATATAAATTATTTGTGAACAGGAAGCACAGTTACTGCCTAAATATTAAAAAAAAACTAAATATTGTATGAGGTATTTTAAAAAACATTTTTCGCAAACGGCTGGAAATAGTCACGGACAAATAAATATCTCCAATTTAGAAGCATGGGGTCGCATTTGTCCCGATAGCAAGACACTACATGCATTATTCATAAACTGCCAGTTGTCATATTTCGATTGTTATTGGGTCCGATTATAAAGATTGACAAATAAATGTTAATGGAGGTTTGTATTTGTGATGTGAATATAATTGTTTACTCTCGGTTCTTTTTTAAATTACCATTTTAATAAAGGATTTAAAAACCAAATTTTTGAAACAATTAATTTTTAATCAATGTCATGAAGATATTAATTTGATTTTTGTGTGAAATTACTCCATAAGTTTCTTATAAGCACAATTTTATTAGCGCAAAAAAATATCGTAAAAAAAGTAAGACATGTACATTGACTTACAAATAAATGGACGACGGGTCTAATACAAAAACCACGAAAAAAATGTCCCAAGTCAACCTATTTAAACGTAGTGACATGTAAAGGAATATGAAAAAGCTAAAACGTTGAATTTAAATTGTAATGTCATCGCAGTACTGTCTAATTTTGCTTGCTTCGCTGTCAGTCGAACAAACGAAGACTAAAGCGTGAATGACGCTCTGTATACGATTTTAACGCCCTATAAGTTCGGACACTTTTAAGCGCGGACCCGACGTCCATATAATTGTAAACCAATGGACATGTAGTATAGATAGACTATATTTATAGTCTAACTGCAACATGTGGTGCGTATTGCTTGGTTAGCAATTAAGTTTTTATTTATTTAAAATTGTATATTTTGTCACTCATATTCTGGAGACCGAACTATAAACATGTCTCTTTAAATCAACGTATTTCACTCTACCATCTACGTCCATCATTTTTAATCATATGTAGATGGCGACCCGTACCAGCGAAATTTTGTGAAGAACAGTAAATTTCAACAACATAACAATGAACATTACAAGACAGAAAATTGAATATGAAGAAAGAAAAAAGAAAATCAAATTATAGAAGATCAAGAAGAAAAACTATAAAAGAAAAAATATATATTGTAGAAGAAAAACTATAGAAGAAGAATCATAGAAGAAATATCATAGAAGAAACATTATAGAAGATAAATTATAGAAGACAGCAAGAAAGAATATAATAATAATAATAATTTTATTCACACAAGAGATTTGTACAAAGATGAAAAACAAGGTACTATAGCATAGGAACGTAACTTGGGCTTGCGTGGCGAGAGGTACTTTATAAATATAAACGACGATTATATCATAATTATAACTTTATACGTGTATTTAATTTCGAAGCTTTGTCCAGAACTCCTAGATGTCTGTTTGACATCAATCCTCTATTATTCTTACAATTCTAAATACAAAACCTAAGCTGCTACTACTACATCCCTCTTCCTCACAACTGAAGGGGTGAACATCCTTAGCTAGTGCCCTACCTATGATAGGCAACATACATATGTGATCAGCCTTTGCTATAGGCTAGACACACACTGCACGGAAGTTATCACTTACTAACAAAGAAAATCACCGAGAAGACTGTGGCTTTAAACTGTCAAAAACCTATCTAAAAGGACAGACTGTGACCACATCCTAATCAAACAATCTAAGTATATTTATCAGCTATCCTAGCTATTTAGGTATCCTAGCTATAAAACCCTAATTCTTTATTCAAGCTTCCTACCCAACCTAAATCCTACCAGAGTCTTTAAATAATTCCAAACAAATAACAATCCTCATCTTGTACGCTGTTACGACGATGACACAGGCTTGAGCACCCACCGGGCTCATTGGGGAACATCAATATTGATTTCCCAGCTGCCTTAGTCCTCGTCCTGCATCTATCCACGTTCCACCAAACTTTCTTACTTTCTTTGAACAAATTAAAACAACACGCAAATTATCCTAACAACAACATTGCCCAACACCAATATGATATGGCGATATATCATATGGAGGATTCCTGATAATTAAACAAATATATTTTCCCTTGAATGCAGACAGTTCCTGTTTATCTGGACGAATGACCAACAACCATGCACATACACAGGATAGTATATCCATAAAATGAAAAATAAAAAATAAGTTATATTCATCCAAGTCGGTAGTCCATCTCCTCCCGTCCTTATATAGTCTGCAATAGCCGGAAAAAAAATCCATCAAAATATTCGTCAAGATACATCGTCGTCAAGGCTCCATATGAAAAACAAACACAAAAGATTAACAAACATTCAACAATAAAATATAAAGAACCTATTATCTACTAGAAACTGAAAAACATTAAACTATCTACTATAGAACCTTTTCAACATATTCACATGCACCAGATCCTGCCTAACAGAGATTCTGTCTAGCAAACTAGGAGTAGATCTAGTTAACCTAACTTCTGCATATCATCATATCTCCTGGACAACAAAGCAACTCTATCTTTTTTATCAAAATTCCGCTCCTGTTCTGACCGTGTACTTCCTATCTGCTCTTTGTGCGAACCAATCAAGGATGCTCGATTCCAAAAATTGTCCCGTAACTCTTCCGCAACACTTACACATCCACGTTTATAATTACCATTTTCCGACTTATATAACTCAGGCGTAATTTTTTTTTTCATACGAACTACGCACTTTCGGCAAAACATATTTACAAAAATGTTCTAAGGAATTACCCTTTTGACGCCATTGACCTGTCTTGCCACTTACGTCAACTTTTTTCTTTATTTCCGATAACCGAGCAGAATGTATATCTATTAACAAAAACAGATATAAAAGATCCACACTAAAACTACCAATTATATACAAATGTCCTAAATGTTCAGCCGCGCTTTGCTGACATCCACGTTGAGGAGATCCCGACGAAGATCCACTTTGTGGCCGTGAATACACTTGACGTGGCGCATCCTGCTGCACGATTGGTGCCCGTGGCACTTGATATTCCGACTGTTTAGACTCGGGTCCAACTATCGGTGTAGAGTGACCATGTGTTTGCCAACAGTGAGAGTGCTCCTTATGAAAATATATTGGCAATTCAATATTTTGTCGACACACATCGTAACCGTGATTAAATACATCTTCTACTTGCATAATAGTTTTTCTCAACTCCTCTTTCGACAAATACAAATTACTAGCCAGCATCTATTGAAAACTGGGTATCAAAGACTTCAAGAAATGTCTAATAAACTGAACATCTTGAATCTTCGCTTTCGTCGCTAACTAATCTAAACTATAAAAATAACTTGTCAGCGATTCGTTAGGCCCCAGTCGCCTATAATAAAACTCTCGGGCGTAATCTATCTGTGAGGGATATTTCTCCTTAAGCTTTTGTGCAATTATACCAAACGTCGTATATGACGCAAAATACGTTTTGTGCCATTGTAGAGCTGGCCCCTCCAAATACAACGCTAACACGTATCTCTTTTGTCCATCTGACCAATTATTCAACACGCTGCACAGAAAAAAAGGATTTCTACTAATAAGAAAGAGCAATTTCTCAAAATATTTGCTAATTCTGAAAAAATATTTATTAAAAGTTATAAAATATTGTCATTACAAAAATACTGCTTATCTTTTTCTAACACAATTTTACTCTACATTTTATTTCATTTCTAATCAATTAATTGGACATTACTTACATCAAGAAATTGTTACTTCTTACATCAAATTTAAATAATTTTAAATGAATTCAAAAATTACTTAGGTGTATTCTAAGAAAATATATTCTTAAACAAAAAAAGGAGTAATTTGCTATTCAGATTAATAATCTAAATTCTAGAGTATATTTTTAAAGCAACATTTCGTTGCGTTTTCATAGTCAATGTTGTCGGGACATGTCGCCGAAGGCGCACGCGGTAACGATCACTTTTATTTGTGCTTGTAATCATAAACACACATTCATCCAAACAAACAATACGTAGTATCTCTAGTTTGTTACGGGCGGTGTTATTTGTAGTCATAATTTAAGAAATTTGGTTTCAGCATGAAATCAAACTACACTTGTAACGAGCACAACTTCAACATGCAATTAGTTCCGTCACGCCACTGCTAGATGGCATTAGTTGTACTCTGAAACGCGCTATCGTTTTGTTAACTTCAATAGTATATGTCATCTCAAATATTTTGAATTGTTAGTGCCTTCGGCCAATGCAGCATCTATACGGCACTGAACAAGTATTTGAGAAGATACCGTACTATTTCTGCTAAGGTTTAATTAACTTTCACGACAGTTGATTTATTAGAAAACATAAATCTTAAGTCAAGTAATTAAGTACCTCTCAATTTTTCATTCTTTTTTTTTCAAATCAAAATCGGACATTTCTAATAACAAATAAATATTTTGTTGAATCTAGAGTGGCTTTGTGACTTGAAGTAAATTAATTTGCTCTTGGATTAAATATTTCTGTCTTATAACTAAAATACACTTTTGAGACGTTGTTTTACTATTATCACGTAATTATTCTCTAAGTCTATAGGGAGAGGATCGTTTTGTTGGATTTAATTAATTTGTCTTCATAAAAAGAATTTTGTCTTTTTCTAAGTAATCTGTTTTTACCGTGTATGAAAAAACAGGCATATAAGTACAATAGCACAAAAGTATAATTCTACAGAATTTCAATTTTGACCTATCATATTGAGGTTAAAGGTGACATGTTAAGTTGTTAGGAGAAATATTCAGCTCTCAAATCATGCGTGCAGAAATGTAAAGAAAAAAAATTCACGACATTCAAACATTCCCTCAGTGAATACCTGTTGACTCTAATCTTGAACAGCCCTAAATTTAAACTAGATTTTTTTAGATACCTTCTTCACACAACACTTCGAAAAGGAGAAAATTGACGAAGCTAAAATATAAACGGAAAACTCAACAGAAGTTTGTAGCCTAATGCTTTTTCGCATTAGCAGATGCTTTTTACGTGAACGAAAATGGAACCCGAAGGTATTGTCAGTTAATTTTACTGTCTCTGGTTGAATCCGTTACGAAGTGTAAACCACGAAGTGCTAAAACTGTTTCTGATTGATAAATTTAAAGACTAACCATTATTGTATCTCGGTGTTTAAAAATATTATTGTGAAGTCCAATATCACCATTGCCCATTGGCCAAAGATGGTTATTAATCACACAACAATAAATACAGTTCCAGAGTTCCGCAAACTTGAATTTCGTCAGCCATTTTCGCTTTGTACGTCATGGTCGTGTCTATTATCTCGCCCAAAACCTCAAAAAATGCCCCATTTCGCTACTTTGGAATTCATATTCTCGTCTTATTTTATTTTATTGTAATAAATTTCCAATTTTCTGTTTATCGTAATCATTTTTTGGTTACAAGAAACCAAAATAAACCTTATACCGCTGTAACACAGACGCTTCTTTTTTGGAATACAAAGCAAACATTTCGAATTAGTCATCGTTCAGCTATTGATCGCTAGATGGCAGCACATTGATTGAAATTTCAACATTAAATCAAAACGTCGTAACTTGTAGTAATAGGTATTGAAGGCACTTTTAACGATGTGCCAACAGTGTAAAGTTTAAATTATATAGCAGTCCAGAAATACAGTTGTTATTTCTTTTTAAATTAGAAACTATGACCAATCATTATCAAAATTTAATAGTGTTTCAAATTATAAATGGGTGAGTGTTGGCGATAGCGGTTCTGACAGTAATCGAGAGTCGGTGAAATTACCATGGCGTATTGATCAAAGTTACAAAGGTACAAAGTTAAAGTCGATTAGAATAGGACAAGAGAGGCTTGGATGCGTTACATTAACATAATCTCGCGGTACATTCACGTTGCAAAGCGCGACTTGTCACACGAGCCACTATTTGAATTGCGTTCGCGCTCATTATATACATAGAAACTGGCATTTTATTTCTATTTCATGCTACTCTCATCACAGAGTTTAATACCAATATGTACTGCACTTGACAAAGGTTATTTCAGTGTAGCACGAGAATACTGTAATGAATGCCATAGTTTTTTGAAACATGTTGTACCCGTACAACTGAAACTATATGACAACCCCACGCTCCGAGCGAACGTGTCGGCAATGGCCCGTCGAACAGGCGTATATGGCTCGAAGAGACCCGTGCCCAGCAAACGTATAAAGAGATTACTATGGTCATGATAACAAAATGTTCATCTCGAATTTATCAAACACAACGCTCCAGAGACATCTCCGATTAAAATGACAGTTCCAAAGATGGCGTTTATCGTGCAAGGCAATTCGTCGCTCCGGGCCATAAAGTATCTTTTCAATGCGATTCTAATGCGCTCGCAGGTGAGCGGCTGGCGTCTACATTATTCATGGGATCGATTCACGGTTACACACCGTTTATACGATTGAGATTTACGTGCAATTTGACGTAAGTGGCGCATAAACGAGAGTATAATTAAAAATATTATATTGTGCATATGTTTGTAGTAAGTTGGAATATGCTTCCCAAATCTGGAGTCCAAGATACCGTCTATATAGACAGAATTGAACGAGTCCAAAATAAATTTATTAAATTCTTACGCTATAAAACGAGTAAGTTTTATAATTCATGCGACTATCCACGTCTCTGTAAGGATCTGAATCTATTACCTCTAAATATTCGCCGAAAAATTTTTGATATTGCGTATATTCTAAACATTATAAATAGTAATATTGACTGCTTTGACTTATTGGGTGATATTTCGTTTAATGTACCTTCTCGTTCTATGAGACACTATCACCCTATTGCAGTTCCCTAAGCGAGGACTAACTATAGACAAAATAGTTTCCTATATAGAGCTAGCAAGAGCTTGGGTAGTGTATGTATTCAATTGTAATGTTAATGAGCTAAAGCGTAAACTCACGGACGTCCTATTCACCTAACTTTATTGAATTATTTGTGATTAGCGCAGATATTGGGTTGTTATTTTTATGTAAGTGCATGTTGTTAAGAAATACTGTTTATTGTTCGTTTGTTTAATGCTCGTATATGATTTGTCTGAATAAATAAATAAGTAATTGAAATTTTAAAAACCATCGTCACGACACAGCGAACTGTAACTTAAACTCGGTGGGTTTGCCTTTAGTTAAGCTTACTTCTTGCGTCCTTCCTTCTCCATCATCACACCCTAGTCATCATCTGTAAGCCAACTACTTATCGAGAGAAATTCAATAAAAAAAATAATAAACAGAAAATTGAAAAGAAGGATGGCGAAAGCTGACACAATAACGATGAAGAGCCGGTCATGGAATTTACTAGTATAATTTTGCGTTTTAGTTTATGCCTAGTTATCAATATATTTTTGTATATTTTTAGAAGTCGGGGAATAAAAAAAATTGTAACACATTGTATTTTAGATGCAAGAACACAACACAATTGGAAATGAAACTATTTTTCCGGATTTAAATCGCGTATATTTGTTTTTTCAAACAAACCGACGTTTCGGGCCCTTTACAGTCCCATGGTCACGGTTGACTGAGGTGGTACAGTCTTCAACCAGTTATGTCTAATATTGATGCAAACAACGCAATTGATTTAGTTCCACCATATATTAGGTAACGTTCTTGTGCGTACGTTTCGTTTTAAACATGATTGAATGTTTACCTACGTGAAATATTGGTTATTTTGTAGTACACACATAAAACATTAAAGCTATGAAATACTTAATGAAATAATCAATTAAACGGCAATGACATAAAGCAAAAAATAAAACACAATGTGACAAAAATATTTAGACATTTAGAGATAATGAAAGTTGCAGAGGAACGTTTTGACAAGATACCACTTGCCAATGTCAATGTCACATTGATATTGAGAACAGTGTGATCATTTGTGGCAGATTTCTGCCATTTTGGGCAGATTTAATTTTTAATTTTCATTGCTGCAGAACATGATAAGTTATATTAAATGTGGCAGAGTTTGGCAGATTTTGGAATATTCGGGAATTTCTTTATTATTTTTGGGAACAAACTGAAAACTTGTTGTTTTCTGCTACTACGAACATACAACTGAAGCGAAGTACAGGAAAATGTTATAAACATCACCTATATCAACTTTATAACCCCAGCTTCTACAGGCTGTACTCAATTAGTTTATTAGATGCTTTAAGAATGAATCACAAGTATTGATAGATCTCCTTAAGGCACGTAGTCAAGAACACTGGATCACAAATACGCGGGATGTCGCCATCCTTCTTTATTAAAATTAAATAAGATAAAACTTAACGATGACACGAAACATCACCATGGATAATATTACAAATGCCACTATCATGTCTGCACTCCAAAGTACACAGTAGGAAAATAAGGCAATTTTTCTACGATTTTCATGTTTCGCGCAATATAGTTGACACGACCATGTTGCACACCGAAAATGGCGTATTGAGCTCAAGTATGTTTAACTACGCGTACTGTTGGCACACGTAAACACGCCCACTGGACACTTCTACTGTATTTATTGTTCTATGATATAGATACACAGATCACACAGACTAGGCTTCAAACTTGTGATTCCCCTTTTTGCGTCACAGGTTGAAACTATGCCCCACGTGTAGTGTTGAGATTGTTAGACACGTGAGTTCTAATTACATTTTATACGATCGCGCCGTACTTTCCCATGGGTATCGTAACGACTAAACGACATACGACGTATTCATTTGTTTATAGAATACACTTAAAATTATGATTATATATAATTCGAATAGCAGAGAGCTCCTTGTGAAAGAGTTCGTCCAGAGAAGCAGTAATGTCAGCGTTACTGTGTTCCGATTTTGAAGGGTAAAGGTTGCTGGTGAAATTACAGACACACGGGGCTTGTCAACGTATGTCTCAGGTAATAAGAAAAGTTACTACACTCATCAAAAGTGTCTAGGAATCAAGCACGTTTTTGCTAATGATTGAAAATTAGGTTTTTTAATGGGATTTTTGAACACCAATAAATTTTTGTCGGTCAATTTCATTTTCATATTCAATTTATAAAATTGACCAGAAAAAGTCCATGGATGTTAAAAAAATCATTAAAAAATCTGATTTTCAATCGGCTTTTGCCAATTACTGACAATCTGATTTTCACGTGCCTAATCCCTGGATGCTTTTGATGTATGTATTTCGTTTTGATTTCTTACTTTTTATTTTTAATTATTCCAAGCGAACTACGGTTTAGGCAATATATTTATTTTTAGTCCTTTATATTAAATTGTTATATTATTTTCTTTGATTAATGCCGAATAAACACTTGTTTGTGTTTATTAATACAATATTTACATAACCATGGAAGCAAAGAAAGAAAACAAATCAATCATACTAATGATGGAAGCCGAGCAAAACTTTACAACGCTTCACGTAAGAGCACGTTCAACTTTCGAAGACAAATAAGCAGAAACTGTATTTCGTTAACCGAAGGACCTCCAATATTTCGTATGATTTATGAAATTCTTCTATTTCTGTCATCGTTTATCGACGACTTTGGTGGCCTAATGATTTGCACCTTGGGCACTGCAGATGCAAAGGTCCCGGGTTCGATTCTTAGTAGTACCAATTTGGGAATAAATTTGTTCTGATCTGGGTGTTTCGAGTAGTGTCCGGGAGTCTATTGTTTGCTCTGGTACGCATAGTACCTACTGGGAATTCTCTAGAGAACTTGAGACCAGGCACTTGGTAATGGTTATGTGTTATCATCGTGTATATAACCAGAAACAGAGGCGAATTGTTATTTAATTTGTTTGAAAACTATTCTGCCATATCATTACTGTGACAACTGCGCTCCGATTGGCTAGCCCGAGTTCGAAACAATTGACGGGTGTCGTCAACTGTTGCACTTCAAATCGAGCTTTGCTATAATGGACGAAAATTGCAAAATTACATATTTAATATTTAATGACCGATGAAATGTGATTCCGTTTGTTTTGTAATTAGATGTTTTGCTGTTTTTCCTACACATTGTTAGAGATATTATCTTTATTACAATAAATACAGAATATTTTTTGGAATATACGAAGACGTATACACAGGTAGTTGGCCTGACTATATTTCAGTGCAAACGGGAGTTGATACTTATAAGAGCTGTATCGCTAATGTGTTACCAGGAATATATGGCCCTTATTTCGCCTCTATTTCTGGTTATATACTCGATGTCTGTTATATACTTAAATTTTTATTGAATTGATGTTCAATTATTTTTATGTGAAATTACTCCACTAGTTTCTTATAATTATTAATACAAATCGAATCCGGGCGGATCGAAGGAATTTTTTCTGAGTGTTCGATCTTTGTATTAATAATTTAACAAACTAGTCGAGTAATTTCACATAAAAATAATTGAATATCAATTCAATAAAAAATTAAATACAATGAATAGCGACATCCCTAGCCGGGGCTGGCAGCTGTAAAGATATCTAAATGGGGGACCATAGGTTTCTCATAGATGGCGCTACGTCGTTGAAAAATCATACAAAGACACGACAACAAGGACATAGAAAAATTCGTAATGTCCGCTGGTTCGTTCCGTTGCTTAGATGGTATAGCGGCTGGCACGGTATGCTAGAAGACGTCGGTTCGAATACGGCCGGATCGAAGGAATTTTTTCTGAGTGTTCAGTCTTTGTTATATGTTTTTTTATTGTTGCGCAATAAACTGTCATTTTGCTCCATCTTTAAAAAAGACAGACTACAGTCACAGCTTAAAAACCACTTCCGCCGTTTATAAATAATTTCCTTTTACATTATGTTCTATAGCCGAACAAAGGATTCCCTTTTCCACCGTTCACGCTCATGGACACTTTTTGAAATATATTTACATTTCCTAGCGCAACCACGAAACCTTTGACCTCTGTAAATAGAAAACGCCGATCTGTTATATGACCTCTTCTCTACCATAATGCTTGATATACATCGATTAATCAAGCATATTACATATTCTCCTTTTTTCCTTGTAGCGCGCACACCGTAAAATAAAAAAATGGAATATTATTTTTACCCTGAAATTTTGAACTGTGTTCCGGTAACAATAATAAATAAGAGGCTAGAGTCTAAAATAAATATCCAGCATTTAATATATTTCTGGATATAGGTATGCGTTTAATATGCGTTAAAAAACGAGATAAAAAGTAATTTTAAAAATGTAAAAGCAAGGAATAAAACATAATTAAAAAAAATTAAGTATAAAATTAAAACACATAATTTAAAATACATTATTTAAGTAAGATAAGTATAGTATAGTAATGCCCAGCGATTTCCTGCTGAAGCTGACTTCAAATTGTTTTTTTTTTTAATCCGAGCAAAAAGAAAGAAGTTTAGGGCCTTTGTCTGTGTATTTAGTAGCAGTAGAGTTCCTTGTGAAAGAGATCGTCCAAGGAAGTACTGCCACCGTACCAATTACTGCCGCCTTGCAGTAATGTAAGCATTACTCCATATTTGAAGCTTTGAGTGGCACTGCAACTGCCATGGACAGGTGTGTCGCTTGCTATCAGGTTCAGGTTTGTATTGGTTCGACGTAAATCTTCCTGCATAAATACGTAATGGTCTTTAAAGTATATACAATTTTTTTTTATTGTTTTAATTAAACTGGGATACAGGGAAACTGTCTTAGAATCATTAAGTTTTTTTTAAATGCTGTTTGTTACCTATCAAGATTTATCATCAATTTTGTTGGCAACATTAGTAAGTACTGGTAGTAAGCGACCTGACCATAACAATTTCAGTGCCACTCAGAGCTTTAACTCGCAAAGGTCAGAAGGTCACCGCCATTGCGTCCGTCACTCTGAGACATAAGTTGACAAAAGTCCCATGTGCCTTTAATTCAAACCGAAACGCAGTAATTCTCGCATTACTGCTTGGCGGCAGAAATGGGCAAGTTTACGTGGGCAACTCTTGCTTTCTTTCTTCTGTGTTAATTTAAAATAATAGAGTATTTTCACTTCAAAGCAATACAAAAAACAAGTTCCAAACAAATTTTTTTTTTTTCAAAAGATTGTATCTGTGTTATCACTAACAATAATATCCCAAAACAATAGTTCTAAATTCATCCACTTACAGAAATGACTATAGGGTCGTTCTATTCCGATATATTGGGATCGTTAGGCGTGTTCGCGTAGAGTGGTGCGATCCCTCAGGATTCCCGGTAACCCGGGAATGTGACCGGGAATTATTGATGGTGCTCTCAGGCTGTGAACGCTCCAATATGCTGCTCTGTGAATTGAAACCGAGACTAGTTTGGCGCATGGATACCAAATTCATTCCAGGGAATTTATTTCGTTAATGCAAGTTTTTTTATTGAAAAAGTTATTTTGAGTCTATTTTCTATTTTTCTGTTTCAACAATGCCTTTACCGTTACCTGTTCTCAAGTAAAGGCCGTTGGTTCGGACCCCGGCTCGCACCTCTGAAGTTTTCGGAAATTTTGTGCGAAGTTTAATTTGAAATTTACCAAGAGTTTTTCGACGAAGGAAAACGTCGTGATGAAACCTGCACGTCGAAGAAGGTTCACAACAATCGGAAAACGTGTGAAGTCCCCAACCCTCGCCTGAGAGGAGACCCATGCCCTGCAGTGGGACGTATAAACGAGTTAATGTTGAAACGATGCCAATAATATAAACGATATACTGCCTGAGTAGTTTTATTTTTATGACGCCAAGTGACGGTACGAACAAGTCGTGCGCCTGGTGGTAAGCGACACGCCTGTCCATAACAGTTGCAGTGCCACTCAGAGCTTTCGATCACAAAGATCTGAATGGCACTGCCACCGCGCCCGTCACCCTGAGACATAAGTTGACAAGTCCCATGTGCTTGTAAATTCACCAGCACCCTCTTCAAAACCAAAATGCAGTAATGTTCACATTACTGTTTGGTGGCAGAAATAGGTAAGGTAGCAGTACTTCCCTGGACGAACTCTTTTCTCGAACTCTACTGCTACTAAAAATGTATTATATCAACTTCAAATAAATCAGGTCCTTATGGTAAACCTCCTACCTGTACAATGCCAGAAACGTTGTGTTTGAAAAAACAAATATACTCTATTTAGATCCGTAAAAAATAGTTTCATTTCCAATATGAAAAATATAGGGTTCTGTTGTCGGAAATTTTCCACAACAAAAATGTCCCTTTATTCATAATGCAAATTATCGTCGATTTCTCTGAAGAATAGAGTGATTCTTGAACTAACTTACTTTGTTGCATTTTCGTTCAAAGCAAATCTCGTCTGAACTTTGTCCGGGAAAATCGTTGGTCCGGAATCTGATAAAAGGTACGACAAGCTCCTTTAAATCTGCGCATTTGAAAATCAAACGATTCTGCTTGGACTTGCTACACATAACACGATTTTTATTTCTGGGTTATCAATATTATTTTGTAACTGGTTCTAACATACTATAATACTAAACTAAATACGTACATACATACTAGTATATACCTAATCACATATTTGATATTGTTTTTAAATAGTTATTTTTTTGCCAAAGGGTTACATTTATGTGATCTGTGGTTACGTACCTGATGTGTATAACCAAGAAATAGAAAGAGTCACTATAAACAAAGCTTATGTAGAAAGATATTACATATATAAACAAAAACGCGGAAAAAATAGCCAAATCAAACATAAGAATTGTAGAGAGCGGTGTGCCGCAGGGGAGTATTTTAGGGCCACTTTTATTTATACTCTATATTAACGTCTTGCCAGATCACGTTCAACAGAAGATGGTACTCTTCGCTGGCGATTCATCTGTGGTAGTTAGAAGTACTAACTTTAACGATTATGAATCAACTTTGAATGAAGCACTAAGTGACACTAAAAAATGGCTGCAATCAAATAATCTCGTAGTAAATGTGGATAAGATTAATTCTATGCAATTGTACACGCTACAAACACGACCAATAAATTTAACTATAAATTACGATGCACAGAAAGTCACTGAAGTTGATGAAACAAAATTATTAGGCATTACTTTTGATAGTGCACTTGAACTGGAAGACACAGTATGTGTTCTAAAAATTCTGACAAAAATAACATCACAAAAAACTGGTTTTTATGCTTATAACGTTTATGTAGCCTCTAGTTTGCGATATGGATTATTACACTGGGGAATTGCTGCTGCAATACATACTATGCCACTATTTAAAACCCAGAAGAAATGTGTCCGGGCCATGTTTGGTGTGGGTCAGCGAGAAAGTTGTGTACCTTACTTTAGAAAACTGAAGATTAACCCTACCATCGATGTACATACAAGGATTGTGTTTATGTGAAATAAGTTCTAAGCAACTTTAATATAGTCTAGATATCCTTGAAACACAAGGAATAAAATAGAAATACGGCCCAAACAACGCCCTAATTTTTAGAACTTTACAGTAAAACGATGTTCGTATTAGCACCCAAATTATTTCATAAATTTCCGGATGCTGTTAAAGAATTAAATTGTAGACAATTTAAAATGAAATTGTATAATTTGTTAGTTACTAAGTGCTATTACAATATTGATGATTTTTTACGTAATAACAGAAAATGTACAATTTAACTGTTGTATGTTATATTTTTTATTTCTTATTTTCTGGTTAAATACCAATTGTTGTAGTTTGTTTTTGCTACACCACAAAATTTGAAAACTCCTGTTATGATTTACGGAGCCGGGACGTGGACACTCACGATACGGCTAGTCCACCAATTTAAAGTCGCCCAGTGAGCTATGGAACTGGCTATGCTCGGAGTTTGTCTGAAGGATAAAATTCGTAATGAGGTTATCCGACAGAGAACTAAGGTCACCGACATAGCTCGTGCAATAAGTAAGCTGACCATATCTGTCGAAGAACCGATAACCGATGGGGAAAACGCGACTCGGCAAACGTAGTGTAGGACGACCTCCGGCCAGGTGGAATGACGACCTGCGAAAGGTTGCTGGTGGGAAATGGATGCGACAAGCTGAGCACAGGGCGAAATGGCGCACATTGGGGGAGGCCTATGTCCAGCAGTGGACTGCGATAGGCTGATGATGATGATGATGTTTTTGCTATTGTTTTAATTTAACTTTAATACATGCTACTTCTAAAGTGATAAGCATTGTGTAAAATATTCGCATGCCAAGTTTTGGTGAAATGTACGATCTAATGATCTAATATAAGACCTGCATTGTTAACTACATTTTTCGACGAATAAATATCTTGTATTTTTGTCATAACTTTGCTTTTGTCTTCAATTAAAGACAAAAAGGGAACATTATATTTGAAATCAATCGTATATTCCAACTATTGTACACTCCCGGACACAATTCGACCCACCTTGCAATTTTATCCTTAAAACGGCTAGAATACAAAAGTATAGTTATCATCAACAGTTTTCTCCGGTTTTTTCAATTCAAATTTTTAATAAGGTCTTAGAAAAATGACGTTTATTATACCTGTTTCAAAGTTGCGTTATAGTTCTTGATCAATCAGGCATTGTTTAAGCTAAGGGCCTTTAAAATTGAAAATGTAAGGTGGCTCGAATTATATGTCCGGGATTATATTACAATACCATATTTCAATCGATGACAAAGAACTACTCCTATGTAGCTATGTAAATGCCATTGTGAATGTCACAAAGCAAAGTTTCAGGTAAAGCATTGACTTACAAATAAATGGACGACGACGGGTCTAATACAAAAACCACGAAAAAAATGTCCCAAGTCAACCTATTTAAACGTAGTGATATGTAAAGGAATATGAAAAGCTAAAACGTTGAATTTAAATTGTAATGTCATCGCAGTACTGTCTAATTTTGCTTGCTTCGCCGTCAGTCGAACAAACGAAGACTAAAGCGTGAATGACGCTCTGTATACGACTTTAACGCCCTATAAGTTCGGACACTTTTTAGCGCGGACCCGACGTCCATATAATTGTAAGTCAATGAGGTAAAGCTACTCTTTTCTACATACTTACAACAGAAATCAATCTGTCAAACCAAAAACAGAATCTATTTAACCGATTTTTAAAAAAGGAGGAGGTTCTCAATTCGTCTGTATTTTTTTGGGCGTGTTACGCGATTACTCCGACACTGTGAACTGGCAATCGGTACTATCTCAATTTCGACAACTTAACATGACGAAGAAAAAATGTTTGTGTAATGTATATAGCATCTGGTTTATTAAATAAAAATACGTAGTTTTTAGATGTTTTTATTACAGATGTACATATTAATAAACCAGGTGCTGTATAAATAATAACGCACACACACACTCAACATAGCCCCGCACTAGGAAAACCCTGTGTCGCGGGTGCCATGGACACACACATAGACAAACACAAATTACACCCAAACTCACGAGAGAAATAAATGTAGACCATACAAATATTTCTTCCGGCCCGGGAATCGAACCTAGGACCTCTGCGTGGCAGTCCGGCATGGTAACCGTTCGGCCACGGAGGCAGTTAAAATATGTATAAATGATTTTTTCTTCAAAGTAAACCTGTAAAGTTGTCAAAATTGAGATAGTACCGGTTGCCAGTTCACAGTCGATTTGGGAGTCGATTTCGATTATTCTTTTTGTTGTTCGAAAGGGGGTAATTTTACCTAATAAACCTACCTATTTATTGATTTTCACCCACTTTCCGTTAACCGATTTCAATAAAACATGGTAAATAGATGTAATTTAAATAAAAATAAAACACACCTAAAATGAATAAGTATTATGTAAATGATATTCTCTGAAATGTTGTCTGAATCGAATGTATTATATTAAGTATTTTTTATTTTTTTTATCCAATTGTTATTACTATTACTTTCATAATTAATTTAGTTTCCCAGGTTCATTCGTTCTAACTGTAATACCTAATAATTTAATAAATAAGCACACTTTTCAAGGCGGTTCTTTTAAATAAAAAAAGTAAAATTATTATTGAAAATTTGTTACACAATAAATCAAAGAAAGATTCGCTAGACAAACTAGCCAATGCTAGACAAATTACCCATAATACTGCAACCGGTATAGAATTGCTACATCAAGAAACTAAAATCTTGGGCACAAAGTGTTTTAATACGAATCCAACACATTTTCGTCAAGAAATAAGGTCTGAACCAAGCCGTCAAAATGTTGACACTACCTTTTTAATCCCCAAGGACTCAAGGATACTTCAATATTTAAAGGCTGGAATTTCAAAATACCTCCATCGCTCAATAACGACATGTACGCACAGATTCAATAGGAGACTGATAAATAATTCGGAACTTTAGAGTTTCGAATGTGGCAGCAGTATTGGGTACCATAAAATCGCCAAAGGACAACGAAATTAAACCAAGGATCGGCTTGAATTGTTAAACAGGTACCAAAGTGAATAGTTCGACCAATACTTAGTTAAATAAATAATTGTGCTCGATAATTATACCATTAGACATGTCTCTATCTTGCGTAGACAAGAGTAATTATCTTGTATTTATACATTTTAAGGTTTTCGTGGTTATTCAATAAATGATTATCATTGTTCCATGGACCAAAAAAACTCATACCGTGGTAAGAAACCTCCATGGCCGAACGGTTACCATGCCGGACTGCCACGCAGAGGTCACAGGTTGGATTCCCGGGACGGGAGAAATATTTGTACGGCCTACATTTATTTCTCTCGTGAGTTTGGGTGTAATTTGTGGTTGTCTATATGTGTGTCCGTGGCATCGACGACACAGAGTTTCCGTAGTGCGGGGCTATGTTGAGTGTGCGTTATTATATTATATGCTGTTAATGTTTTGGGGATGTTTAGCATTTTGTTAGTTATTTTTCTTAGTTTCTTAGTTTGCATTAAGTTAATCTTTTTTTGTTTTTATAGTCATACAATACAATACAAATATTCTTTATTGCACACGGACAAATACATAATAACAATACAACAAAAAGTAAAAATTACAGGTACAGCAGGTGGCCTTATTGCTAAATACCAATCTCTTCCAGGCAACCTTCGGGTTACAGGAAAAACAGTAAGATAAAATTATTTGAGGGCGCAACAGAATACACATA
>NW_020654810.1:2123675-2266524 GCF_003589595.1 Hyposmocoma kahamanoa | reverse complement strand
TATTTTTTTATTATTATATTATTTATATATATATATATATATACCTATAAATAATATGATAATAAAAAATATATATATATACACCGATTCAAGCAGGGAATTCCATAGTTTGATGCTTCTAACCTTGAAGGAGTTAGAATAAAAGTTAGAAGAGTGGATAGGACAGTTTCAAGAAAGAGTAAGAGAAAACCGTAAGGTGCGACTGAGTGTACTGCTATGATACACGAAACAATCTTTGAGGTAGGGAGGAGAGGTGGGATTAAAAAGAACACAGTATAGAAAGGATAAAATGTGAAATTCCCTACGATGACGAATGGATAACCATCCAAATTTGGATCGAAAGTCTGAATTCTGCAACCGCTCCAGCTTATTGAGTAGACCCTCAGACAAGTCTGGAAACACGCATCCGCATAGTCTAGAATAGGCAGAAGGAGCGACTGTGCCAGACTGATTTTAGTCGGAACGGGTAAAAAATTCCCCAGACGCCGAAGGGACATGTAACCACCAAACATCCTCCTACTAACCTCAATGACCTATTGTTATATACCAAGTGACGGGACGAACAAGTCGTGCGCCTGACGGTAAGCTACACGCCTGTCCAAAACAGTTGCAATGCCACTAATAGCTTTAAATCGCAAAGATCTGAGGGGCACTCCCACTGCGCTTGTCACCATGAGATGTCCCATGTGCCAGTAGTTTCACCAGCACCTTTACACTTTAAAACTGGAACGCAATAATGCTCACATTACCTACTGTTTGGCGGCAGAAATAGGTGGCAGCACTTCCTTAGACGAATTCTTTCACAAGAAGCTCTACTGCTATTAATAAAATTCAACTTGTACACATCGACGCATATAATTGTACATTGAAAGTCATACGTGATTTAGGGTCGTATTCCAGAATTCTACTCAATGCTCAAGTTAGGACTTGAGTGTTGCAGTGACCACTGAAAATCATACTCAAGTCGTATTTCCAGTGCTTGAAATCATAATCAAGTCTGCTCAAATCCTGACTTGAGCATTGAGTACAGTTCAGTAATACGACCCTTAGTGCGCTTTAAATCATTGAAGTAGAATTTGGAATCATACCAGAATCTTGGAAATGAATCTATTTTTTCGAATCGCTTTTTCTTTTCTTTATCAAACAAACCAACGTTTAGGGTGTTTTACAGCAGCTCCTAGCGTTGTACATGCATGTTCACTGCTGTCTGGATGACTTTATGAATTATGTTCAATATTAAGAGGGAGCAGAGGAAAAATTCCTAATCTTCGATTTGATTTTAGAGGGGTATATCCACTTTAAAGTTAAAAATAAAATATTCTATGAGTAACTACACGATATATTCAAGCATAGACATTAATCAGAAACATAAAACAATAAAGTTTCCTCGATAGATAAAAATCGCGAAATGACCTCTAATTTTCACATTTTTTCAATTTATCCTCGAAATGCTACAGGTTATTAGGACAAAAATTAGATAATTAATTATATTTATGCATGATCGCCAACTGTCACTACGGATTTTTTTTAATTTCTTTAGTTTTAGAGTTATTCCGCTAAAACGAATTTGGTACTTTTAATGCGCAAAATTCAACATCTCCTGTCGCATGTCACGCGAACTTCAGGCATATATTTGTTTCACAAATTTGGGCGGAGCCAACGTCAAAACTTTTTTGGCATGAGAGCTCTTAATGCAAACCACTCTAGGGTGCAACTTGTAACGGACGCGAAACTTTAGTTGGTTAAAATAAATATACGCGATTTAGACACGAAATAACAGTATATCATACCCAGTACACATCCAGTGTGTAACAGGAGTTCTAACATCTTTTTTATCCTAACAAATGGTTACTTTAAAAAAAAAACTGTAATATTTTTTCGAATTAAATTATGTATACAGTTCGACTTTGAAATCTCAACCTTACAGGCCACTCCGCCTAATCCAAACATTACAGGTACTAAATAATTCAAAGATAAGTAACCGACAGCCAAATCACTGGTTTTAGAGGCCGTTACGCTGTTCACTACGGCATACAGTCGGTACACGTTTTTATGTCGGCGGTGTATAATTTTGAAAAGTTTATAGTGCCGTACTCAGTATGGCCAGGAAACTCCGTAGCTCAAACTTAGCTACCTTTTCTGCAACTGACTATGCTGCCCTTCTTATCATAATTAACATATTCAACATTTTTAGTGTAACTAATTTTTTTTTATTTTTTTTTATTTATTCATTTATTTCAGGCAACTAAGGCCCATATAACAAATACCTTACAGACTAACATACATATTATTATTATTGATACATACCTTACAAACTAACATACATATAAAATAATATAAACTTATTAACTATTTACACGAATTACTATTCGGCGACGTGCGACGCAAACAAGTGTCATGTATCGTTCCTCTGAACCGCCGGAACATGACACCCTTCGGCCAAAACTCTACCTGCATGAAGGTCGACAGATGGACAGTTGGGACCCTCACCACAAACGAATTAAAGTTAACGTTGTGGCGAGACTCCAAACGTTCGACCCTCAGGGTGAATTGGGCTTTCAACCGGATATACTCCACTATATCCTCAGACTTCGTGGAGTAATGCAGTCGAGACAGGTACAACTGCGTCGTCGGTATGGCCGCACGAAGCAAGAAGTTCTGTCCCGTTGGAGCTGTGCCACATAGATTTCGGCTGGTGGGTTTCTTTCTTCTCTTCTCCACCTTTGTGAAGCCGTCCTCGTCGCACCTGTCGGTCTGCCTCTGAGATTTGGCACCTGCGATTCCAGAGACAGGCATTCGGGGTTTACTACCGCCCTTTGCAGTTTTCCGCAACTCGGGTTTTGAAGTCGCGGTTCCGCTGCTAATAGTCGCGGCAACAGCGGCGTATGCACACCCGGGCGATGACGTGCATACGGGTGACGTAACCTCCGAGGTGGAGGGGCGGGCAGGGGGGCACGGTGCATTGACAACAGCAATGACCGGCGACATACGAGCCGACTCAATACTGCCGACGGATGCTTTTCGCGCCCCGCGACGCGTGTTGACGTAGGAGACTGTCGGTGACCTACATACCGAAGCGGGGTTGCGTAACAACGCAACTTCGGCACGTAGCTCACTTATGGAGTTATCCGACGCCTCCAATTTTGACTGAACTTCAGCCAAACTCGACTTCAAGGACGTGATGTCCTTTAACAGCCTGGTGACGTCGACGTGGTCAAAGGTGACCGGAGGCAACTTGTGCAGCTCCTTCGCCACGAAAGTAGGCACGTCGTCCGGATCGGTATTCTTCAAGAATGCAGTAACATCCTGGACACTCTTCAAGCCTCCATCCCTCCGACGAGATGGCATCTGCTGCGCTTTGCCGCAGCTCTGGAACAGCAGCATCTTGCCACTGCAAATCTCATCTTCGTTGAAATTAGATTTGCAGATCTGCTCGATGCTGACTTCATCCATTGTGTCGATGGCATTCTGCACGAATGCCAGAAACTCATTGACAATGAGTTGTTGGGAACCCATTGTCACTTACGTACATGCAGCAGCCTAAGCCGCGCAAAAGCGCGAATTAAAATAATTCTCGCAAAGTAGTGCAGCGCGTCCGTTTCCGATCGCACATTGAACACGAGTGACTAAATTGAGACATTAACATAATCTGCGAAACCACAAGTGCCTTCGTGGCCGAACGGTTACCTTGTTCGACCGCCACGCAAAGGGCGGAGAGAAATATTTGTATGGTCTACATTTATTTCTCTCATGAGTTTGGGTGTAATTTGTTGTTGTCTATGTGTGTGTGTCCATGGCACCCGCGACACAGGGTTTCCCTAGCGCAGGGTTATGTTGAGTGTGTGTGTTACTATTATTATTATATTCCTTATTTTTCTCAGCTTGTTAGCTGGTTTAAACCACACTTGCGGACCTAAATCAAACAACTGCAGCATGTCTAAGTGGAGAATGGATAACAAAAGCCTACTTGATCCTCTTTCATCTGCACGAACCTTCTGACTATGCGACAAGTATTAAGGATGGGTGCCGTCTGTAACAAGTGATATATGTTTGGTGGTAAATTGAGGGAGGGCAATGATTGTTGTAACTGTTTGGGAATGACACCTGTGGTTGAAATAACTATAGCTAATATCATTACATTCTTTGGATGCCAGAATTAAAGAAGACATAATCTGTAATTCTCTGTATTTAGAGAGTTTTTCTGCTATTGTAGACTGTAAGTTGCAAGTGTTTGGTACGGCAATGTCTATTAAAAATCCGGTTTGGTCAATCTTGTTTACTAGCGTGACGTCTGGCTTATTGTAGTGGATGGTTCGGCCAATCAGAATTATTATTATTATTATTGCATTATTATTTAGTCACGTATTATAATTGTTAAGGACAGCGGCGTACAAATTGGCGTATATTCTGTGGCCCCTTTGTTATTCTGTTACTTAATTACAGCCCTGTAGAAATCCTGAAGCCAACGTTAAGTATTCATATAGCGTTACGGTCTACGATATCCAAATTGTAGGGCGGTCATGTTTTGATTGACATAATCGATAAGTCAACTTCGTCAAATTATTTTGTGGATTTTTTTTTGTTATCGTTTACTTTAATATGTAAGTCGTTCATTCGCGGTAATAAGAAAACGGTAGTTTAAACAAGTAAAGATCGAAACAGGCAGGGTATCGAGTTCTTAGGTTTTCGCGATTGTTACACATATGAAATGAAACTATTTTTCCGGATTTAAATCGCGTATATTTGTTTTTTCAAACAAACCGACGTTTCGGGCCCTTTACAGGTCCCATGGTCACGGTTGACTGAGGTGGTACAGTCTTCAACCAGTTATGTCTAATATTGATGCAAACCACCCTATTTTTTCACTATTGTTACAATAGTTATTAATTAAATACCTTATTTTTAATTTTACAAAGAAAACATTCCAATTTACGCTATATTAAGTTTTACAAATTATTTTATCGAATTAATTTTTATTAAGTTCAATTTATAATTAATTATTAATAGAAATTAGAATAAACTAAAACATAGGCAGGGTATATTTACTTAAACATCAAGTAATATACATAGAGTGAATAACACTTCCCTCTGGAATACCCGAATGATTAATAATAATAGCAACTTTTGCATAAAAAAATACCGACCTCAAAAGTTAGTGGAATAACATCTATTTGCCAAGTTTTATTGAAGTCGGATTCATCCCCTAGTTTGGTGGAATATTTTTTTCAAATTTAAATGGGACCATTAGTGAAGTACCCTCTTTTCAACATAAATAGAATCATCAAAGTTGGTTCACAAATCGAATTATAGCGTTACATACATAAAATAAATACATGAGAATTGAGAACCTCTTTTTTTTGACGTTAAAAATAAATAACATAGTTATAGTTTTACTTACTTACAATTACAAAACTTTTTATCTAAATACACTACCGTAGTAAAGTAGCACGACAACAAAATACAATAAAACAATTCTGGGATTTTGGTTGGAGGTTTTATTCACTCCATGATCCTTGAAATTTGTTACAAGTTTAGATAAGTATATATACGTTCCACTGCCAGGCACGGGTCTCCTCTCAGGCGAGGGTTGTAAGGACGCTGGCGTAATGTGGGTTGGGAACTTCACAAGTTTTCCGAAGGCTGTGAACCTTCATCGACGGTTTCGATGTTTTCCTTCACCGAAAAGTTCATAGTAAATTTCGAAAACTCAGAGATGCGAGACTGGATTCAAACCTACGGTCTCTGCTTGAGAGGTGGTAGGTCAAACCACTAGGCTACCTAATCGTAGTCCACTGCTGGACATAGGCTTCCAATTCTCCCAATACGCGCCATTTCACCCGGTTCTCGGCTCGTTGCATCCATCTGCTGCCAGCAGCAGCCCTTCGCAAATCGTCAGTCCATCTGTCCAGAGTGCGTCCTACGCTACGTTTGCTAGCCGTGGTCTCCACTCAAGAATTCGCTTTCCCCATTGGAAAGCCTCTTCAGCTTGCTTATCCTACCAGCTTTGTCGACGACCTTAGTTTAGGCTACCTAGGTTGTTTTGTTAAGTAAACTCTGCCGATTCCTATCTCTGATTACTATAAATATACATTGTTTTTCGGATTACCATAAAATCCTGACAAGTTGTAAATAAACTCAATTTATTTGTGTTTTTGTGTGTTGGCAACCTCAAAGCTTGTAACACTGTTATTCAGCTGATGCATCTTTGACTGTCACGTAGCGGCGAGAAATTTAAGTCTTAAGAATGGTTACACACGGAGACTTTTAAAGGAAACGAGCGATTGCATTGCCTCGCTACACTTACGATTTATAGGCATAAATCGCAAGTGTAGCGATGCAATCGCGCGTTTCTATCAGTAATAGTGTGAAAAAGTAGACGATTAGCGACTGCCAAGTCGCCATGTGTAATCGCTACAAGACACAAAACCAGTGGACCTAACTACGTACCACGTTTAGTACGAGAAGCCATCGAACTCACGAAGTTCCAAATGTTTAACCCTGTACATCGTGTGTGTTTTACAACAGTAGTAATGAAAACAAAATGGTTCCACTTTAATTTTGCGCGTAGCGTGAGTGGCAATGGTAACACCGCAAGAACTCAAGACGAGGGTAGTCGTTGACAGGCGAAAGAGGGTAGACAGATATGTCTGTCATTAAAGCTATCAACTGCCGCTTGCCAGTCACCCCGACGCACCGCGTTTAACCGCTCTGAAATACCGGAAGATGATTTCAATCATACTTGGTGAAAAATCTGTAACTGACACTCCAATAGGGCAGTCCCGTATCTTTCTACTTACGTTTTGTTTACAGTAAACCTCCTTTTCTACTTCTTGGTTATACATATCATGGGTCAATGGATATATATAACAATATATCAAATATATGACGCTATTCAAACTGCATACTGATTGGTTAAATAGTGTTGCGCGTAACGGCTCCACTTGTGTGGTTGCAGGTGCGCGGAGCACAGTCGGTGCGCGAACCTAATGGATAGTCACCTTTATAACCATAACTCAAAATTTAATTAAACTAGTGTATTGTGTTAAAAAATATATAAAATATACAGAAATTTTGCCGCCTCTTTGCTTGTGAAGCCGCAAGTACTTGCAGATGAAATTTTTCTCCTGGTAGAGAATAATTGGAACTACAATGCAAGCATATCACCCAAAAAGGATATTCGTAATTTTGGAAAAAAAAAAATAAAACGTAAGTATATTTCTCCCTTAGAATAATAACGCATAGAATGGTAGTTTCATATCAAACGAACTGTCACAAGTGAGGCAAAAATCAAATTCATGTAGGCTAGTTTTAGTAGTAGGTTAATTTTCGGTTTTAGTGAATATTTATATAAAAATACAAGTTGAAACGCGTTACTTCCTTGTGGAATGTGATGTTAGTATCTATTTTATGTTTGTCTGACGTATTTTTACACTCATTTACCGCACATTTCGTCATTTTTAGCTAAAATTCTTGATCTGTTCGCGGTGCAAGTTGACCTTGAGCACTGAAGGCCCGCCTGCTCGTGTAGGCCCATTGGGCGCGCTTCAATTTGCCTCACTTAGCGTGTGCGGACTAGGTTTCTATGCGTTATTATTCTAAGTAATAGGGGTTAAAGTATGAAATTGCCGATTTGTACTGAAAATCTAAATTGTTTATTTTTTAAATTTTTAACAAATTTATTTAATCAAAATAGTTGCCATTATTATCTATACATTGCTGCCATCTAATGGGAAGGTTATTAATGCCTTTGCGATAGAACTCCGACGATCTAGACTGCACAAACTGTGTGAAAGCATTTTGTACTGCCTCCTGGGAAGAAAACTTCTTGTCACGTAGATAATTGTCCAAATCACGAAAAAAATGGTAGTCCGTTGGAGCAAGGTCTGGTGAATACGGAGGATGACGAATGGTTTCTAACTGCAGTTCCTGAAGGGTCAAAATGGTTTCTCGTGCTGTGTGAGGTCTCGCGTTGTCGTGGAGCAATAATGGTGAAGATCGATTCATGAGTCGGGGCTGTTTTACTGCTAGTTTTGTCAACATGGTTCGGAGTTCGGCACAATAGACATCTGCCGTTATTGCTTGACCAGATCGGAGAAAACTATAGTGAATAACACCATGCTGAGACCACCAAACAGTTACCATTACCTTTTTATTGGTAAGTTTTGCTTTAGGACACTGTTGTGGCATTTGACCTGGGGTCAGCCATTGCATTTTTCTTTTCCGGTTATCATAAAGAATCCACTTTTCATCACATGTTACAATTCGATCCAATATTCCTTCATTTCTGTACCGGTTCAACAAGGCAACACAAGTTTCAACACGCGTTTCTTTCTGCAGATCAGTCAAATCATGAGGCACCCATTTTTCGTATTTTTTTATTTTATTGATTTGACGCAAGTGAGTCAATATTGTGGGTAAGGTAACGTTAAACCATGCCGCTAATTCCTGGGTAGTTTGACTAGGATCGGCTTCCACTATCTCTCTTAATTCATCGTTATTCACCTGTGTGGGCGGTCTTCCTCGTGGCTCGTTCTTTAAGTCGAAATTTCCATCACGAAAGCGTTTAAACCAAAATCGCACGGTGCGTTCATTAGTAGACCCCTCTCCAAACGCAGCATTGATATTGCGGGCTGTTTCTGCCGCGTTAGTTCCGCGTCGGAACTCGTATTCAAAAATCACTCGAATTTTCGCAGTATCCATCTTTCTTGTCTAAATTGAATAACAAAAACAATTGAAAGTCGATATTCAAATGTTTCAAATTTAAAAAAAAAATCACAGAAACCATTTGAAAAAAGTTTCATTCGAAAACCTCAAACCATGAAGATTCTATGAAAATTCAAAGAACCTATTGCAATAAAACGGCAATTTCATACTTTAACCCCTAATATATAACAATATATCAAATATATGACGCTATTCAAACTGCATCCTGATTGGTTAAATAGTGTTGCGCGTAACGGCTCCACTTGTGTGGTTGCAGGTGCGCGGAGCACTGTCGGTGCGCGAACCTAATGGATACTCACCTTTATAACCATAACTCAAAATTTAAGTAAACTAGTGTATTGTGTTAAAAAATATATAAAATATACAGAAATTTTGCCGCCTCTTTGCTTGTAAAGCCGCAAGTACTTGCAGATGAATTTTTTTTCCTGGTAGACAATAATTGGAACTACAATGCAAGCATATCACCCAAAAAGGATATTCGTAATTTTGGAGAAAAAAAATTAATTTCTCCCTTAGAATAATAACGCATAAAATGATAGTTTCATATCAAACGAACTGTCACAAGTGAGGCAAAAATCAAATTCATGTAGGCTAGTTTTAGTAGTAGATTAATTTTCGGTTTTAGTGAATATTTATAAAGATAAAGATACAATAAGTTCATTAGATCAGTTAAACACATTAACAGTGCTACTACAACCAGTTTCTTTCTTTCTTTCTTTCTTTCAGTTATATGTATAAAAGTACAAGTTGAAACGCGTTACTTCCTTGTGGAATGTGATGTTAGTATCTATTTTATGTTTGTCTGACGTATTTTTACACTCATTTACCGCATATTTCGTCTTGCTTTTTAAAAAAAATTTTTTTTTAGCTAAAATTTTGGAGCTGTTCGCGGTGCAAGTTGACCTTGAGCACTGAAGGCCCGCCCGCTCGTGTAGGCCCTTTGGGAGCGCTTCAATTTGCCTCACTTAGCGTGTGCGGGCTAGGTTTCTATGCGTTATTATTCTAAGATTTCTCCATACAAAAAAAAAATATCTGAAAGTATAAATTTTTCAAGAAATACACAACAATAAAAGATGCTTAGAATTTCATTATCTATCATGTAAAAAAAATCAACTCGATATTCCACAAAATGCTCCTAAGTAAACGAATTATCAAGTTGGGCCCCCTGTGTGCCCTTTGGTTTTGAGACATAATTACACTCATTTAACTACTTATGGCGTTATATAAGCGAACTTTGCACAATTGACAATTATTTTCACCATTGTGAATATTGTGGGTAGTTTCGAATATTTACTATCACAAGACAACTAAACGATTCTTAAATACTTAACTGATTATAATTCGTTCACATTCCTTAATACCTTTACATTACAACTTATAATAATTGTTATAAAGTATTGCTTGCAAAGATAATCCCAAAATCATTGTTGGCATATTCTAAGCGCCTGTAAAAATGTTGTTAGCAATTACACGGAGAAGATAAACTGTCTTTTTTAGAAGATGAAGGCGTTTTATTATTTTTTTGAAATAACTTTTTATAGAAACTTCCTAAAATAGTGAAAAAAGAG
This sequence comes from Hyposmocoma kahamanoa, assembly GCF_003589595.1. Classification (NCBI taxonomy): domain Eukaryota; kingdom Metazoa; phylum Arthropoda; class Insecta; order Lepidoptera; family Cosmopterigidae; genus Hyposmocoma; species Hyposmocoma kahamanoa. The sequence continues at coordinate 2,256,232 of NW_020654810.1, read as the reverse complement.
TACGTTTAGGTAGAAATTAGATAGTAAATAGTTATATAAAAAAGGAAATTATATACTGCTAGAACCATGTAACCAAACCGTAAAGTGGTCCAGCCTACCTTATGGCGAAAATATGGTAATAAAGGTACTAAATAGTAGAAATTAGATAGTAAATAATGAGCACAGTTTGATTTGTATATCTCGTTTGGTCCAGCCATCCTGACGGACACCGATATCATACGGTTTTTTAATAGAATAGCAACCTTCAAACTGAATTCTCCAAACGTTTCAACAATTTTTTTTATGAACATCCGAAAATATTTCTTTCTTGTTCTTGTTTTATTTGCAATCAGTTTCAAACTATAAGCAAATGCGTGGGATAGTTAGTTTCACATATCGGGCGTGTCCTCCAATGAAGGAATCTACTCTTTAAACGGTGTCGTCTCTACAGGGACAAAATGTCTTTCCTCTTAAGGCGCTTTTCATAGCTTCGCGTTGTCAGCTTAGCTGCCAGTTCGTTAGGGTGTTTTTCTAGCCTTTTTTGGTATTTGACAGTAATATTGTGGATTTCATCCTTAAGGCGATTAACACACTGTACCGCGCCCTGAGGCGGTGCGCGAGACGCGGAATCACGCGCGCGGTATCGGAGACGCAAATCAGCGTCAACGCGCGGTTTAATCTGCGCGGGGGCAGCGGTCTAGCGGCCCCAGAGTGAGCCTGCTTGTGTCCCTCGGTTTGACCATGTCAAGTTAAGCAGGGGTCAAATTGTGAGCGCGCATAGGCTTCGATCTGGACACGTTTCATTAAACAAATTTTTGTATTTGATGTGGAGGGTGAACTCACCGAATTGCCAAGTGTGTGGGATTCCTGAGGATGTACATCATTTGCTCGTGGAGTGTGTTCGGACTGAACCTATCAGGTTTGGTTGGATGGTTTCAATCAGTTTTGTGTCAGCCAATGCGTAGTGCCGCAAAGATTTTGTATACACGGAAGAGCGGGACTGCCTGTCACAGGTGGATGACACCTACAAGGAAGTCCCAACCTTGCCTAAAAACAACTTAAAAAGCAGAAAAAACCTTTTTCATTTTCATTTTCACATGTTTGGTTAGGTTAGGTTTTGGTATTGTTTTTCCAATGAGTCTGATATGTTCAATAACAGAGCGAAATCGTTGGTCTCTTCTATACCAGTATAAAATAGTAACAAAGTGTGGATCCGTCATAGAAGCGTACTTGGAATAAAAACTGCCTTTGTGGCCGAACAGTCACCATACTGGTCTGTCACGCAGAGGTCCTAGGTTAGCTTCCAGAGCCGGAAGAAATATTTGTATGGCCTGTAATTTGTGGTTGCCACCCGCGATGGTTTCCCAAGTGCTGGACTATGAGTACATATAAATGTATCGTGTGAATGCCCGCTGTTTCTGTTTAAAATCAAATATTGCAAAAAACGTGTAGTACAATACCATGTGAACAAAACCTAACGGCATAAATCGTGTTTGCCCTTGTCTAGGCTGCTTAAACACGATTGTACATTTATTTAATGAATTCGTTTGTTGTTCGCCTACATTGTCTCCAGGATCTTATCGCCAGGAGACAATGTAGGCGTACAATATCGAGTGTTCGCTATAAAATATCACATATAGACTTAATGTTGCTATTACGTCACGCCATAATATATGTTAATGGTTATTTTGGCGTCACAGGGGAAACTCCTCGATAGCTTTCTGTCCGCCTCATTGGAGTCTCCGGTGACCAGAAGGCTCTTACCTACTTTCGCCAAAGAATAAGCTTAGCCACCCAAAGAGGAAATATTGTCAACCTCGTGAGCACAATGTCCCAGGGCAAGGCCTTGTATGTATTTAAAAAAAACTGGATGAACTAAAAGTAGTTTCGGTAGCAGTAGAACTTGGAAGTCCAGGGAAGTACTGCCGCCGCACCAATTTCTGCCGCCAAGCAGTAATGTGAGCATTACTGCTGTTTTGAAGGGTACACGGGCACACGGGACTTTTCAACTTATGTCTCAGGGTGACGGGCGAAGCGGCAGCGCTCATCAGATCTTAGCGATTTAAAGCTCTGAACGACACCGCTATGAATAGGCATGTCACTTACCACCAGGCGTACGACTTGTACGTCCCATCACTCGGTATCGTAACCTTTATTCAGTCTAAATATATACGACGCCACAACGATAAAAAATACCTAATAAAATAGACCAAATAAATGGCACTGTGGAACGGACGGCAAATTCGTAAGAACTTTATGAACAATCCAATATTACTTACCGAAACATAGTCTTCACAAGTTCCAAACAGGGGACACTAAGTACATAGTTAAGTATCCACCTTGTAAGTAGTCACTTAGTAAATTATGTACGAGCGGCAGCAGCTTACAACTTTATGAACCCTTTTTGGGAGTCCCTTTGAAGTGTTTTCAATCCAGGAGAGGTAGAAAGATATTTAAGATGTTTTGAAACTAATACCTTAACCTTGATTATAGGTTTTTAATCTCTAATTCTAAGATAGGCTGATGATGATTATGGTGAGTGGGTACTTACTGCTTAACTGCCTACCTTCTGCCTATTCACTACTCCAAAAAATCCCTAAAGACTTATTCCCATCTGATCCCCTAAAACCGATCCGTTTTATTTTAAACTATTTTCTATTCCCATCGGATCCCCAATGCAGTGGATCAAGAATAAATCTTAATATTTTATTCCCACCTGATACCCTGGTATTTCCAAGTTTATTTTTGGTAGGTACTGTGGTACAGTCAATAAGAAAATGTATATATATCATTATATGTGATAATCATAACATTAAACTAGATTTTAAATATTGCTCTGATTTATGTTACTTGTGAATTGCAATATGCAAATATTAATGACTTGTCACAAAAAAAATTTGATTGTCTGTGACAATTGTAACATTATAATTCCTGAATTAATCCATATTTGATTTCAATTTTTCTCTTGACAGTACTTATGTTAAAAATACAATGAGCGGATCCGTTGGGAGTTGCATAATATAGAGGGCATCGATAGTCAAAGTCAAGGTCAAATAATCAATTTTATTCCATTGGTAAAATTTTTACCTTGAAAACGTAATTTTTTAAGCTACTGCTCGTCACTACGCTGACCTCCCTGAGAAGAGCTAATAAGAAACTCTAGGGCTTGCTCTTTTTAAATAAACTTAAATGCTATCGAATATACTTTGAATCATAATTGTGTGGAATCTAGACTCTTGTTGTCTTTCCCTAATTCTTTAGCTAACACATACTCTTCAATTATGTAATACGACTTTTTAACCGACTTCAAAAAAGGAGGAGGTTCTCAATTCGACTGTATGTTCTTTTTTTTGTATGTATGTTACGCGAGAACTCCGGTATTTGTGAACCGATTTGCATGATTCTTTTTTTGTTGGAAAGGGATACTTCCATAGTGGTCCCATTTTATTTTGAAGAAAATCATACACCTTTAAGAGTGGCTGTTCACGCATGAAGATTCATTTTTATATATAGCGCCTAACTTTAATTTAGGAGCAATTATTTTAATGGTTGATTTTGCTATTTCTCCAATTCAAGGCGTTTTTCTCTCAATATACTTTGAGTAGTGAGAACCGATTATTATTATCTCCAGTGTCAAGTCCCGTATAGTGGCGAACTAGGGGATATTTCAATAAAACTTAGCAAATAGACGTAATTCCACGTACTTTTGAGGTCGGTTTTTTTATCAATTAAAATACTTTTAATGTAAGTTTTAAACTTAGAAATCTCATTGTAAAAACGATTAGCCAATGCTACCAAATCAACCGATCTACGTCGATCGTTGGCATCAGTTCGATATCTGTTAGGTTGTGTGGTAACATCCTTATTGACGATAAAATTTATAGGGTTCTTAAGACAGACGTTTTATAAATAATATGAAGTATTTTGATTTGGGTCACTATTCTTGATAAGCTGCGATATATCCCTACACCGTCCATCCGGGCTAAAGCTTCTAAAGTAATGCAAACAAAATCATATCCGATAATACCATAAGAGTAAACTTCATAAGCTTTGGATAACATTTTATATTATGAACTATGTACAGTTACCAACTAGCCTGAGCTTCAATCTTTGGACTTAAGGCGGAGTATTTCAAGTATTTCGAGCCTACATTTTAGGAGGTGAGGTGTGGGGGACCGCCCCGCGCGTCCCGCAACCCGCGTGCTGGAAATTAATATGAATAAAATGAGAACAGGCGCCCGATGGCGACTGACGGGGTCGACCCGAGAGAAAGGGTTTTCCGGAGAGACTACGGGCTCGACGGCAAGACCAAGGTACGGCGGGCGTCCGGGCCAAGCCAGAGGGCAAGCAAGTCATGCGCCTCCACGGGCGCCTCTGGCGGACCCGGTCTTGGGTATGGACTCGTCGGGGTTTGTGATTAGCTGTAGGGACGGACACGTTACTACGTACATAGTATTAAAAATCCCCAACGATTTTCTGGAAATTGCAGGTCAAAAATAATTCGTTTTAAATTCTGACTTTCTAGATTTTGAGCGTTACAAAAAACCAACTAATAACCTGGTTAAATTTTCCATTTATTTTATTACCACTAAAGGAACAACTCCTTTGTACATTTCAGTAACTTCGTGCTTTACGATACGAATTTGAGAAAGTAAGGCGACGATATTTTATTCTTAAATAGTTCGTTCTAGATTTTTATTTTAGCTTGCTTTCAGGATTTTATATGGTCGGGTGAAGTACATGCTATCGTATAATGAATTAGGACATTCTTAGACAATATCCTTAGGTGCATCGTATATTTTTTTATAAGACCGTTAATACTAAACCATTCGATCTAGCAAAACAGTTTTTCCCGCTTCGTTTCCGCGCCCCGGTAACTAGGCTTAGGGCGCGTTCCCACTATGTCGTCACGTTTTATTATCGTTGGACGACTGTCGTGTCTAGCCTGTTCCCATATCACGACTATCTGTCGTGGACGATTTTTTATCGTTGAACGACTGTCGTGACTAGCTGTTCCCACTAGATCGTGACGACAATTTATCGTGTCACGATAGCCTTCTTGCCTATCACTGGCTACGACCCAACGCTACTGCAAAGCGAGCAGAGGGCGCGGGGTACGAGAGGGGAGGGCAGGGAGCAGAATACGTGGGGACAGCAATAAATAAAACGTGACAATAGGAGCTGTGACAATCTGTCGACACGTTTTTATCGTGACGTTTATTTTATCGTCCGACGACTGTCGTTCTAGCTGTTCCCACTGCGACGACAGTTTGTCGTTGTAACGATAAAAAATGTGAACGACAGTTAATCGTGTCGTTTAAATATACAAGCCACGACACTGTAAACTGCACGACAATCTGTCGTCACGACATAGTGGGAACGCGCCCTAAGGGTCGAAACACACAACTGCGATGCGACGTCGCATCGCAGAAATCTACGAGCTCGCAAGACGCGACGCAAGAATTTGCGAATTGCTTCGCATCGCGCATTCCTGCGATGTTAATCTTCTTTGTGTCTTTTTCCTATTTTTGCTTATCAATAACAGCAGTGGAACACTCATTTTAGGATCCCTCACCGGCAGTGAGACGCTTTGCCGCACGAAATCCCATCGCAGCAATTCGCGTCACAGTTTTCTGCGTTGCAAATTCGCATCGCGCCCATTCGCACTATTGTGTTTCGACCCTTAAGACCGTATGTTATGTCTAGTACCAAAAACATATATTGTGCATGTCATATAGTAAGGTAACCTAATCTACTTTATCAATAAATCTTTGTAGCATATATGTATATAATGACACTTACTAAGCTTTTAGATAACATCTTCGAATTGTTACTTCTGCAATTGTATGAAATTCCCGACAGGGTTTGATCAAATAACTAGATTTGTTTAGGAAGATTGCAAAATCGAGTTGTCGTTGTAATATTCTATTTTTAAAATGTTTTCTATCTCTGAAATGTGTATATATATGTACCAATACACAAGGGTAAAATTGGTACAGTCTCTCAACTGAGCACCTTATTGCTACTATTCTTTTTTTATTGGAAAGGGGGTACCTGAGTACTGGTCGCGTTCAAATTTGACGAAAATATTCCACCTTTTTTTTTGCCTTTGCAATACGAAATCTATGAAATATATAGTATGAAACCGTGCAGGTCCACATCCGCATCTGCATGTGTATGAAAGTGGCCCAATCCACATTAGGCCCGCGTGGGAACTAAAGCCCTCTAATACTGAGAGGTGTGCGCCCAGCGTTGGAACTTTATATAGGCAAACTATTTTTTATTTATAATAATCATATTTAGAATAATCATACTAACGATCGAAGGAATTTTTTCTGAGTGTTTTTTCTGAGTGTTCGATCTTTGTATTAATAATTATAACAAACTAGTGGAGTAATTTCACAAAAAATAATTGAATATCTATTCAATAAAAATTTAATTAATACAGTGAATAGCGACATCTCTCGCCAGGACTGGTAGCTGTAAAGGTACTAACTGGGTGATAAATCTGTAATAGATTTCTCATAGATGGCGCTACGACTAAAAAGTCGTTGAAAGACCAAGTACAAAGACACGACGCAAGCACATAGAAAAATTCATGAGGTCCGTTGGTTCGTTCCGTGGCTTAGTTGGTATAGCGTCCGGCACGGCATGCAAGAAGACGTCGGTTCGAATCCGACCGGATCGAAGGAATTTTTTCTGAGTGTTTTTTCTGAGTGTTCGATCTTTGTATTAATAATTATAACAAACTAGTGGAGTAATTTCACAAAAAATAATTGAATATCAATTCAATAAAAATTTAATTAATACAGTGAATAGCGACATCTTTCGCCAGGACTGGTAGCTGTAAAGGTACTAACTGGGTGATAAATCTGTAATAGATTTCTCATAGATAGCTCTACGACTAAAAAGTCGTTGAAAGACCAAGTACAAAGACACGACGCAAGCACATAGAAAAATTCGGTTCGAATCCGACCGGATCGAAGGAATTTTTTCTGAGTATTCGATCTTTGTATTAATAATTATAACATACTAACGATATCAAATAAATAAATACATAATAAATTTGGCGACGCAGTACGTATCGTTTTAAAATTCAGTTCACGCGGCGTTAACTGTTGTATGGGGTTCGATTACTAATTGAATAACCTATTGAAATGTTATAAATTTTCACTGTTTGTATGTATTTGACGAGTGTGAATTAGTAATTATGGATTTTTGTGTGGTAGATAAAAAGAGAGTTAATTATTGACGATAAAACTGACTTTTTGAAATTCATAATAATAAAAATACTTTTTTTTTATAATGTCAAGTAACGGGACGAACAAGTCGTGCGCCTAATGGTAAGCAATGGTAATTTAGAAAGACGTATTTTTAGTTTATATTTATTTCTATCATTTTTTTTATTTTCTAACATCGGACGACACTGTCCTCTGAGGAAGCTAATATTTTTGCGTACAAATTTACATGATTTGAATGTAAATTTAAGTTAGTGTTAACAAATTGTATTTTATAAAATGCGGTCGGCATAAGTCCATTTGGTCTTATGTTGGCCAGGATTCTAATGCATCTTTTTTGAAGATTTCGTTTTATAATGTCAAGTGACGGAACGAAGCGTGTGTCGTGCACCTGATGGTAAGCTACACGCCTGTCCATAACAGTTGCAGTGCCATTCAGAGCTTTAAATGGCAAAGATCTGAGGGGCACTGCCACTGCGCCCGACACACTGAGACATAAATTGACAAATCCCATGTGCTTGTTATTTCACCAGCAGCCTTCAAAACCGGAACACAGTAATGTTGACATTACAGCTAGGCGGTAGACATATGTAAGTACTTCGGTGGACGAACTAAAGTATTCTTATTGCTTGTCATTTTTAGTCAAAAATTAAGGACATAACTATGAATCAGCAAGGATCATTATCAAAGATCTTGATAATTTCTCACCCCGTATTGAATATTGTATACTTGACGTTATACAATACGGTTTAAAATAACTTCGATGAAAATTACCTTACGTAAAATCAACACGCCTACAGCGTAAGCTAAACATAAGCGTAAGTCAAAGCGAATGGTACGTTGCGAAATCAATTTAGCGAAATGGAGTGAAAGAAAATTTGCGCCATTTGCGCCCTCGTTAAATATGAAACGTTTCACGCGTTCGCAGGTAATCGTCACTTTGCATCTCATTTGTGATTGAAAATCGATTTAATCGCAACTTTCAAATCGCTACATTTGATGCTCATTTCCTTGACACATTTTATATATTAGTAGCAGTAGTTCGTCCAGGGAAGTACTGCCACCATACCTATTTCTGCCGCCAAGCAGTAATGTCAGCATTACTGTGTTCCGGTTTTGAAGGCTGCTGGTGAAATAACAAGCACATGGGATTTGTCAATTTACATATGTCTCAGTGTGTCGGGCGCAGTGGCAGTGCCCCTCAGATCTTTGCTATTTAAAGCTCTGAGTGGCACTGCAACTGTTATGGACAGCCGTGTAGCTTACCATCAGGATTCTAATGCATCTTTGAAAAAGATGCATTAGAATCCTGGCCAATATAAGGCCAAATGGACTTATGCCGACTTATGTTTTTTATAAAATACAATTTGTTAACATTAACTTGAATTTACATTCAAATCATGTAAATTTGTACGCAAAAATATGAGTTTCCTCAGAGGACAGTGTCCTCCGATGTTAGAAAATAAAAAAAATGATAGAAATAAATATAAACTAAAAATACGTTTTTCTAAATTAAAATTAACCTAGTAACAGCCCACATTCTATGTTGATAAAAATTTATAATAAAATGGCAATTAAATGGATAAGTAAAGAAAAATACGTAACATTTATTAAATATTTAAAACAAATGCTAATTAAAAAATGCTACTACTCTTTAGAAGAATTTTTGAAGACAAATTTTACGTAAAAGTAGCGTCAGTATTTTGTACTTTTAGAAGTAAGGTTGGCAGCTATCGATTTGTTTCAAGTTCACCATTATTCGGATAAGCTTTATTGCATTCTAGTCAGGGACAGTGTATTGGTACTATTACCTCATAGCATTAATGTGTACCATTCATGAAGTGCCCAAATAATACATAACCATTTTCAATTTTTTTGAACAAACGAATCGTCTGACAATTTTATGCGACCGACCACCCTGCCGCACAATGTTTCAACGAGGCAAGAGATGCTTTCTCCCGGCTTCTCTTTTAAGAACAGCCATTGGAGTGTATAATTTACTTTTCAATACTGTTTAATTTAAAATATACTAGGCAACTTATTCTTATGGTGCCATAGTGTGACACGGAGTGCTTCTTAAACTTTGTTTGAACGCCACTGTCCAAGCACCGCAGTCACAACATTGTTTAACATGTTCCAAACATACAAAAAGCAAATAAATATTGAAAACCAAAAACAAAGATCTGCTACAAGCACGTAGAAAAATTCGTTTGGTTCGTTCCGTGGCTTAGTTGGCGTAGCGTCTGGCACGGTTTGCTAGAAGACGTTGGTTCGAATCCATCCAAATCGAAGGAATTTTTTCTAAGGGTTCGATCTTTGTATTAATAATTATAACAAACTAATGGAGTCATATCACAAAAAATAATTTAATATCATGATAGTGAAACATCCTTCATAACAATGTGAAACACATTCAACTGACATTCAATATAACATACAAAATTTTATCGATAAAGAAATATAAAGCAGCCTTATGCCTTTAAAAAACTTATAATGTCAGAATTAAAATGTTACGAAAAGCTTGACTTACCGAAACTTAATACAATCTGTACGAAGGCGAGGATTAGCACCGACAATGTAACTGCAACAAAAAATAATAAATCTTTTATTCGTTGTTAACGACAATCCACGGAAAATAAAAAGAAACGCCTGAATTTCTGCCATTAAAATAACTGGATAAAAACAAAAACTGTAATTCAATTCACCACTGGTTGTAAATAAATAAAATCATAGAATTTACAAATAAAATACATTGTTTGAGATTCGAACTCGCTCCTACCTCTCGCGATCATTGTGACGTGAAACTTGGGCGCGAAACTGAAGTCGCGAAGCGTGCAGTACCCCCGTTCGTTACGTTCGTACTGCCGGACGACTGTAGGCTGAATAGAGGCTGAAACGCTGAAAATCTTTGCCGTGCGCTAAAAGCGCGGCGGTTTTATTTTCTGAAAAGTTATTGTAAATGGGCGGGAAAATGCACAAAGAGACCTCACAGCCCCTTGTTATCGGAGGAAGCCATTGTTGTAATGTCATTTTCAGAATTTGAATGAAGTTTAAAAATATCTTATCAAAAACATAAGAAGAAAGGAATCTAAAGTAAAACAGGGAAGCATACTTGGAAGAACTTTTAATTAAATATGAGGTATTATGAAACAGATTAATGAGATAACGGAATTATTTATTGTAAAGCGTACGTACGACGTTTTTGATATCTTTAGGTGAGGTAAGAGTAACACGTTATTTTGAGTCAAATGAAGAACAGATAGTCTTATAAAGAATTTTGGGGGAGAAGACCTTTTAACATTTTTTACATATCTGGTTGTAAAATCTTAAAATTTAGGAAATGAAACTATTTTACCGGATTTAAATCGCGTATATTTGTTTTTTCAAACAAACCGACGTTTCGGGCTCTTTACAGGTCCCATGGTCACGGTTGACTAAGGTGGTACCGTCTTCAACCAGTTATGTCTAATATTAATGCAAACCACCCTATTTTTTCACTATAGTTACAATAGTTATTAATTAAATACCTTATTTTTAATTTTACAGAGAAAACATTCCAATTTACGCTACATTAAGTTTTAAAATTTTTTTTATTGAATATTTTTTTATTAACTTTAATTTATTATTAATTGTTAATAGAAATTAGAATAAACTAAAACATATTAATTAGTACTGCAGTCTTATGTCTCTATCAAAGAACACATAGCTGATGTCAAACACCGTCGCGTAAACAAGTCTGCAGTCCGCGAGCATGTCATGGATAAACCTACACATTCAATGAAGTTTGACAAACCCCAGGTCCTTGTAAAAGAAGTCCGTTATCTACACAGGATGCTGCGAGAGCCCATTGAAATTAAAAAACATCCTAATTTCAACAGGGAAGATGGTTTCTCCGTACCACCAGTTTGGGATCCAGTATTTCCTCTAATGAAAAATCCCAAACAGACATAAAACTGCAGTACTAATTAATATGTTTTAGTTTATTCTAATTTCTATTAATAATTAATAATAAATTGAACTTAATAAAAATTCATTCAATAAAATAATTTGTAAAACTTAATGTAGCGTAAATTGGAATGTTTTCTCTGTAAAATTAAAAATAAGGTATTTAATTAATAACTATTGTAACTATAGTGAAAAAATAGGGTGGCTTGCATCAATATTAGACATAACTGATTGAAGACTGTCCACCTCAGTCAACCGTGACCATGGGACCTGTAAAGGGCCCGAAACGTCGGTTTGTTTGAAAAAACAAATAATTGCGATTTAAATCCGGAAAAATAGTTTCATTTCCTATGTGTAACAATCGCGAAAACCTAAGAACTCGATATCTTAAAATTTGTTTTGTGTGCTGCAGTAATTAGATACATTATTTGATTATAATCATTTATAATAAGCAGGATCAATAAGTTTATAATATTGTCAGAATTCACATTTTTATGAAGAAACTCAAATGTTCGATTAGAGATGTTTACTTACTTCTACAAAAAAGAATTAAGCGACCAAAAGCGATATAAAATTTATTTTCGTTTCTTGTAACAAATAATTGTATAACTTTCTTACAAAAAATAAAAACTGACCTCAAAACTTTGTCGAATTACGTCTATTTGCCAAGTTTTATTAAAATCGGTAACGGAAAGTGGGTGAAATCCAATAAACCGGATTCATCCCCTAATTTACCACCCTTAGAGATGGAATATTTTCTTCAAATTTGAATGGGACCAATACTGAGATACCCCTTTCTAACAAAAAAAAAGAATCATCGAAATCGGTTCACAAATGTCGACGTCATCGCAAAAAATACAATTGCATTGAGAATGTCCTCCTTTTTTAAAGTAGGTTAAAAAATTATTACAATAAATAGAAAATTGAAAATTTATTACAATAAAATAAGACTTAACGATGATATATAACGCCATCATAGATAATAATTACAAATGAGACTATAATTTGGTGCACTCCAAAATATTTTATAAATAAATAGATTTTCATGATTTTGCGCAAGATAATTGGAGTCGTGCCAATTATCTCGCACAATAGCGTATAAAATAGCGTATGAAACTAAAATGGTGGACTGGGCTTAAGCATGTGGAGCTTCGCGTACTGTTGGCACACATGCCACCCAAACTAAGCACTTCTACTGTATTTAGATATTGTTCTGTGGTTATAAGCCTTGGAAAACGTGTGTGGTCCCCAACCTGCATCTCCTTCAAGGACGTATAATAGGTTGATTACAATGATAACATACACAATATTGCAAGATATAGGCTAACAGTTGAGCACCACACGACAAACCAGACCAGTGTTGCCAGGTCCGATATATCAAAATGCTAAACGGAGGGTCAAAAAAGTATGTGAATGATGGATTTTAAGGGTCATAGTGCTTTATAGTTTTACATAGACAGACCTCTATACCCCCATAATTTTCACCACCATTGCAAATCAGTTTAAAATAACCCACACTGAAGGTACGCGAGTTGAAAAATAACTTCCACAACCAAAATTAGAGGACAAGAGGACAATAATACTTTAACGAAGCAAGCAAATAATGTTATACATGTTTGTTAAGACAATACGTGCTCTGAATGGCAAGCGCCAATTATTCGAGAGACAGAGAGATGGTAATACGCGTAATTGTACCCGAAATTAGATAGCCCGAAATGAACACACACATAAATCCAAATATGCATAATAATATTTTACGAAACAATTTGCCTTTAGTACAGGAATACATACTTAAAACTATAAGTTGCATGCTATTGAAATAAGCCTAAGTATAAGATATATCTTATGGACTCATTATAACTATTTATACTAATAGTTTGACTATTTATTTTATTTTATACATTCGGGAAACATCATAATTATAATACAATTTATAGAACACTCAGAAAAAATTCCTTCGATCCGGCCGGATTCGAACAGACGTCTTCTAGCTTACCGTGCCAGACGCTATACCAACTAAGCCACGGACGAACGAGCGGACCTCACGAATTTTTCTTTATGCTTGTGTCGTATCTTTGTATTTGGTTTTTCAACGACTTTTTAGCCGTAGCAATTCAATAAAACATTGAAATACAGCGAATAGCGACATCTCTCGCCAGGACTAGTAACTGTAAAGGTACTAACTGGGTGATAAATCTTTCATAGATTTCTTATAGATGGCGATAATAATAATAATAATATCTTTATTAACACTTTTGCCTCATAATTAGTACAGAGCAGCAATTTTATTATTTATTTAACAAAATTTTATTGGTATAGATATAACGTAGCACAAAATATAAAATAAGGCGTACCAAATTTAGAGATTCTGCCTCCTAAACTAATCAAAGACTGTATCTTAGGAGGCAGTGTTCAGTTAGGGGTAACTATTACAAAAAATCAAAACTTCTATTGAATCCAATCATTATAAAGTATATAAATATAAGTGAGTCTGTACGGTTATGGTTTACAACTACAGTGATAGGCATGCGTGTAACAAAAAAGAAAAAAAAATAAGATTTTATAATTTCTAAAAGGGTGATTCTAATGAAGAAATAATAAAATACGGTTCATTTTGCTAGGGTCACGAAATTAAAGTTATTTGAAAAGTATATATAGTATAATATACGTGTTCTCTTTAGTTCAGTTGACATAAAAAAATCATTGGCATATGTAAAGTACAAACTTATTCAATATAGCCGTTTTCTTGTAAAATTTCGAGGTGAGTTTGTGTTTTTTTTCTATCTTGAAAATTTTTAGTAATCGTGTTTTCACATCAGATGGTAACTGTCTATATAGTAGTGGTAAGTATGAGAAATCAACCGAAGCCATTTGAGGTAGCATAGACTCTTAACTAACGTAATCGACATTTTAGCGAAATTGAGTTATTAACATACCTGGGAGCAGCGAAGTGAGGTCTACAACCGCCTCCAATCGCATTTTCATATCTTATTTAGTTTCAGTTTTATTAATTATTAATACAAAAATCGAATTCTTAGAAAAAAAATCCTTAAATCTTCTTCAGACGTCTTCTATAAAACCGTGGCAGACGCTATACCAACTAACTCAATAAAACACTTAATTACAGTGAATAGCAGCATTTCTAGCCAACGCTGGTAGCTGTAAAGGTGCCTAACTGGTTGACGAAATACTTTCATAGATTTCTCATAGATGGCACTACGGCTAAACACCTATTAAAAACAAAATACAAAGATCCGACAAACAAGCACAAAAAAGAATCTGTAACGGTTTGCTAGAAGACGTCGGTTCCAATCTGGCCGGATCGAAGGAATTTAAGTGTTCGATCTTTGTATTAATAATTATAACAAACTGATGGAGTAATTTCAAAAAAAATAATTATAATATCATGGTGGTGGTGGTGGTGAAACATCCTATCATTCAATAAAAGAATTAATTCCGTTTTATTGTTAAGAAAAATCAAAGTAATTGACATTTTTAAGGTGACAATAAAACTGTAGGTGCCAATATCTCGAAAGTTACCGACATGCCATTGCGTTAGTTATGACAAAGAGGGCAGAATATTCAAAAAAATACTTTCGACGGTTCACATAACTCTAGCTGCGCCCCATACTATATCAACCCTTTTACTTAACATTCATTGCATTCATAGGTAGGCGTGCCTGAAAAAGCATCTTATATTATTTATAACAAACTTCCAAATAATATGAAACCTTTAAATGATAAACATTTTAAGGCTCATATAAAGAAATGGCTAATTAACAATGGTTACTCGTAATCTAAATGAATTTTATAAAACCACATCAAATATTTGAAAATGGTGTACTTATATTACGTTTAATTTTAATTTATGGACATTTGAATTGTAGTGTTTTAATTGCTTTTTAATTACTGTAATTTTAAAACGTTGTAACCCCGTCTTGGATTAAAACTAAGAAACCATTCTTTTGTTGTGATGAGCAATGCTACGGTGCAGCATGGATGTGGGTTCAAGTGCCACCGGGTCGACGAAGTTTTTCTGTGTTCGTCCTTTGTTTTCATAATCATCTACTAGTGGAGTTATTTCACAAAATATCTCAATAGGTAACTTTGAACTAAATTGTATGTAATACTTTTATTTTGCCGGTTCCTACAAAAAAATGTTTTTGATTTCTGACCTAACAAGGCTTTTGTTACCTTGATCGATCGTTTCGGTATAATTCTCTGTATTTCTAAGTCTTCAGAATAATTTGAAGTTACCAGGCTACTTTGTTATTATTTATTTATTTACTTTATTTAAACATTTATTTCAGGCCACACGGCCCATATAATATACACTTTAAGGTCTAACATACATACAATATAATATGGCAATAAAATAAACTAAACAACTATCTACACGTATTGCACTTGTCGGCGATGTATGGCGCAGTCTGGTGTCAAGTAACTGGCCGCGGAATTGCCGATATATGACACCCTTCGGCCAAAACTCTTCCTTCAAGGCCGGCAGATATCCGGTCTGCACCCTCACTACAAACGAATTAAAATTTGCGTTGTGGCGGAACTCCAACCGCTCGACCCTCAGGGTGTGTTTCGCTTTTAGTCTGACGTACTCCACCATATCCTCAGACTTCGTGGAGTAATTTTTAAACATGGTAGGCAGTCGCAAAGTATCCGCTGTGAAACATTCCGCCATTTTGCTGAGCTACAAATATCTTTATCTCCCACCACTATAATCTGATACTACACTCTATGTGTTTCTATTTACCATACACTCCACAACTCACGAGGACTGCTAACCTCTATACTACAGAACGTAACTCTGAATAATCTCAGTATAGAGTACTAAAAAAACCGACCTCAAAAGTACGTGGAATTACGTCTATTTGCTAAGTTTTATTGAAATATCCCCTAGTGCGCCACTGTACAGGACTTGACACTGGAGATAATAATAATCGGTTCTCGCTACTCAAAGTATATTGAGAGAAAAACGCCTTGAATTGGAGAAATAGCAAAATCAACTATTCAAATAATTGCTCCTAAATTAAAGTTAGGCGCTATTTATAAAAATGAAACTTCATGCGTGAACAGCCACCCTTAAAAGTGGATGATTTTCTTCAAAATGAAATGAGATCACTATGGAAGTACCCCCTTTACAACAAAAAAAGAATCATGAAAATCGGTTCACTAATAGCGGAGTTATCGCGTACAGTCGAAATGAGAACCTCCTCCTTTTTTGAAGTCTGTTAAAAAGGTCAAAATCCCGTCATATGTCCTGATGGCGCTGATCGATAGCCTGGAAGTGGTTTATATTATGTAAATGGCGGTGGATATCAATTAATCCCTTTTTAATAAGAAATATAAGTGGTTAGTTTTTTCCCCTTGTAACATTATCCAAATATTGATAATGACTTGAAATTATTTTATGAACTTTGACAAATATCGTATCAATAGGTAGCACTGTGTATTACAAAATGATTGTAAATTAACGCTTGCTAACATGGGTAGATGGCGTTAATCCTAAACAAAATAAAAGAATTGCCAACGGTATGCTTCAAAATCTATGCCATAAGCGCCATCTAGTTCATTTGTTTATTATCACTACAAATTAGAGTAGATTTGATAAATTGCAGTTCATCAATGTAAAACAAAAATCTTACAAAAATAGACATTTAGTACTCGTCGCGACATCTGGTGTGCAAATAGGTACTAAATACTCGACTACGCTGTCTTGTATCGCGATTCCTCTTGAATTTTTTGATATTATTTTTATAACATCAAGTGACGCGACGAGCAAGTCGTGAGCTTAATGATAAGCTACACGCCTGTCCATGACAGTTGTAATGCCACTCAGAGCTTTAAATCGCAAAAATCTGAGGCGCACTGCCACTGCGCCCGTCACCTTGAAACATAAGTTGACAATTCCCGCCCACCCTCCACACTAGCACCCTTACCCTTCAAAAACCGGGACACAGTAATGCTGACATCAGAAATAGGTAAGGTGGTAGTACTTTCCTGGACGAACACAAGGAGCTCTACTGCTACTAACCTACTAATTATTTTGGTCCATGATGTTATATATCTTAATGTTGAGTAGCAATACCTGTTGCTAAAGGTGTAAGAAAAGATCGCGATAAAAGGTTGACAACCCTTAGAAGACGTGTCAAATCATCCAACCCGCACTGGACCAGCGTTGCGGATTATGCCTCTCCTTGGCTCTCTCAGCAGTGGGACTGAGTCCATAATAACAAACCCACAATGTTCGAACAAAGAAAAACTCGCAAACTGTATCCGCAAAAGTTCTATTTAACTTGCTAGCCTGAATGAAAATCATGGTGATTGGCCTATTCATTCCCGCGCCATTCAAATCGTATTTTCCATGTGACAACTCAAATAAAGGCCTCATTTTGTAATTTTGGTAATTGGGGAACGCAAAAACAAATTAAACGTTTGTTTCGTTTGCCTTGAACGGCTTTATTATGATAATATAAACCGAAGAACATGGAACTAATAATAACAATAATAATATTAATGAGTACGTTACATAAAAAAAATATTTCACTGATTGTATGTACGTGCTACTTATATAAAATGTTTAAACTACCGAATCCCAAACTAAGCAACAGCTTGTATTTTGGGATTAAGTGTTCCTCCACTCACTGGCTATCACTAGGTAAATACAGTACAAACAAGAGGTAAAAATCAACAGTATAAAAAAAGATAATTGCTATGGTATGTAACTATAAAAACTACGACAATAATAAAATTTAAAAAAAAAGGGTAATAATATTAAAAATAAAACATACATATAAAAACAAATAATAAAAAGACTCCAATCTATACGCCAAATTTTAATAATAAAAGCTATATTAAAATATCTTAAAAGCTAAGCTATATTAAATTATCTTATCTTAAATATATTAAAAGATCTTCAGTATCTGTATAGTCAAGCGCTTGCAACCATTTACTGAGAACTAATTTGACCTCATGTTTAGGTATTTAAAGGATAAATGGACAAAAATCTATTAATTTTGTTATATAACGTACAACTGGCGGCACTAGGGAACAATTGGTTTATTTGAAATCGTTTTAGTGAAAAATAGACTCATATTAGCTCACCAGATGTTGAGCGATGGGTGACCGACAATGGCCTAAAAACGCATATGTCCAAAGAAAGCCTAAACACAGATACCTAGTATAATGTATTCCACACCATTAACATACGCTTTACCCCCCGTTCACACGGCATTGCACTGCTCGTTTTTTTGCAGGACAAACACCGTGTGAACGGTTCTGTATCCAGATAGACGATATTTATAGTCTAACTGCAACACGTGGTGCGTATTGCTTGGTTAGCAGTTAAGTTGTATGTTTGTATTTTATATTGTATATTTTGTCACTTATATTCTGGAGACCGAACAATAAACATCTCTTTAAATAAAAAATAAAACAAACTTAACAGCTAACCAAGCAATACGCACCACATGTTGCAGTTGGACTATAAGTATCGTCTATCTATACTAGAATCTAATGTATGCGCTACTGTTTATTCGGTTCGGATTTATACTGCAAAAAAACGTGCAGTACAATGCCGTGTGAACGGGGGGTTAGGAAGGAAAATTCAACGCGTGCACATAAGTGGCATAATATCAACTACATAAAGATTGAGAGCTCCGGAAGTAACAATGTTTTCATTTTGTCTGGTACGCTCGTAATATTGTGAGATCTTAATTAGTATTCTTCCAAATTCATATAGATATATTTATCTCATAGGTAAGGGAATTACACTTGAAATAGTCACATTTATTACATTCTACTACCTTCTCATTCTAAGGCAAGATTCCTTAGATTAGAAACTTTTGCATTGGGTTGCATTTTGTTAAGACGAGTCACCGGAGAAGAACCAGGAACCCCCCGAAGGGGTTCCCGCCTTGTCGTGGCGAGGGGGCTCAAGTAGCCGTGTCGATTTCATCCCATGAAACTAAGAGGAACTCACGGGGCCGGCCGATGGTGGTAGGCTGGCCCGAGGACGCTCCGCGCGGGCTCGTCTGGCCAGCGGGACCACTCTCGCGGACGCGCGTTAGGTGTTGCGACAGAGCCTGCCAGCAGATCCAACGCGGAGGCTGGGAGGTCGTTGCCCAGCATAGAGGGGCCCGGAATGGAAGGCTCGTCGGGTGTTCGGCGAGCCTCACATTCGGAGTCGGGGGAAATGTTTTAGGTATTTACTATTAAATAACGGTCTTACAGAGGATATTATCTAAAGAATATACGAATTTGTTACTCGATAGTATATCCTTTACCCGATCATAAAAAATCCCGAAAATAGACTAAAATGAAAGTTATATTCACACATAATTTTTAAATGGAGATATTTCTCTTTAAGTACTACAGAGAACCTGCTATATTTTGGAAGCCCTAAAGTTATTAAATTCACATTTATGGTTGGTTGGCCAGTAAGAATTGACGGCGTGTTCCTTCATCGACTCCAATCGTGACACTTATCGAATTATTAGGTTTTCGCATTGACTTACAATTGGACGTAGTTAAGCAAAAAGGATCCAATTCACAAAATTATCAATAATGAGTTATGTGTACCAAACAGTTCCAAAAGTCTAACCTCTTAGATCAGCAAAAAAAAATCCAATATATAAACATATATAAATATCCTGCAGTTACATGACATTATAAGTTTTGAAAATAAAACAAAAGTGAGAAACATTTTTAAACTTCAAATTGCCATAATATCTCGAAAGAGATTGGATGTGCATTGGATCCTTTTTGTTTAACTACGTCCAATTATATGGACGTCGGGTCCGCGCTAAAAAGTGTCCGTGTAAGGCGCTAAAATCGTATACAGAGCGCCAAACTCCGCTTTAGTCTTCATTTGTTCGACTGACAGCGCGATACTGCGATGACATTACAATTTAAATTTCGAATAGGTTGACTTGGGACATTTTTTTCGTGGTTTTTGTATTAGACCCGTCGTCCATTTATTTGTAAGTCAATGGGTTTTCACTATTGTTACACATTTCGGGCCCTTTACAGATCCTTTACAGTCAACCGTGACCATGGGACCTGTAAAGGGCGCGAAACGTCGGTTTGTTTGAAAAAAGAAATATACGCGATTTAACTCCGGAAAAATAGTTTCATTTCCTACTGAACTGTTACCTGTGTCCAGAAACAGCAACCAGCGACTGAATCCGGTTGCCATTACCGGACACAGCAACCACAGTTTCCTGTATCCATAATACGCAGTGTCTGTCTATACCAGTAGTGTCGTAGTTGTATAAAGCTTTCCGCAACAATATCCATAGTTTCGCATCAAATATTCCATTTTCAAGCTAAAATGGAAATTACGCTTCTCGGAAATTTGCTATTTTAGAATTTTATTCACTGAAATTTATTCACTCCTTAAAAAATTGCTCTTGTGCTGGAAAGAGGAAAGATGTTATTTCTTGTAAATATTGTTCATAGCTCAAGTACTCAGGCACAATCACCGAAATATATTCTGTAGAAAACCTATAGACGGACAACTTTGCACCGGTAGTCTAAACTATGAAGTTTAGATTCGAGCTTATCGTCGCCAATAAGCCTCCTGGCTCTGCGTTCAACCGAATCAAGAGCCCCATTAGTTCAATATACATTTCGCACTAGACTCGAATCCACGGCTTCTGCTCAAGAGACGGTAGGTCGAACTACTTGTGTAATGAAAATGAACATGACTTACAAATAAATGGACGACGGGTCTAATACAAAAACCACGAAAAAAATGTCCCAAGTCAACCTATTTAAACGTAGTGACATGTAAAGGAATATGAAAAAGCTAAAACGTTGAATTTAAATTGTAATGTCATCGCAGTACTGTCTAATTTTGCTTGCTTCGCTGTCAGTCGAACAAACGAAGACTAGAGCGTCAATGACGCTCTGTATACGATTTTAACACCCTATAAGTTCGGATACTTTTTAATATAACAAATTCCTCTAAACTATCCTGCCTTTTTTTTAAATATGTAAGCACGCATTTGACCTCCGTCTCATTCGTGGAAAAAAAAGACGAAGAGGTCGACGATGGAGCATGCACACCTAAAAAATGCCTGAATAGGCATCTCTCTCGCCTTGAAAAAGCCCAAATTAAAACGTTAAAGATAAAGATAAAGATCGATTTATTTGTGGAAGTAGGTACAATAAGTTCATCAGATCAGTTCAATACATTAACAGTGCTACTACAACCAGTTTCCTTGAAACATACAAATATAATTAGTGGTGGTCGCATAACGTACAAAATATTATAATTAAAAACTGTCAAAAAGTAGTAAACATGTAAAGAAAAAATATAATAAAATTAGTAAAAATTAACAATGTCAAAAATAAAGCGAAAAATCATGTTAATGTCAAATTTACATAATTTACATTTCTAAGCCTCCATAAAATATGCGCATGTCAAAAATGAATGAAAGTCAATAATAACATAAATTAGTCAAATACATCTGTAATCTTATGTAATCTTACTAGATATAAAAACAATTATAATTGGACCCTAAATCCATCTGGCATTCATATATTCATTTATACTATATTATAAAAACATTTATCAATTAAATACTGCTTACACTTATTCTTAAACAAAGCTACATGTAATTCACGGATAGCATACAGAGGACACTTTTTGACATAAATGCAAACGTTCAGTGCATAAGTCTGCAGGCAGTGAATGCCACACTATGGCAGTTCGCCATATAAATATGGAAGCGTAACACTTCGCGCGAATCTTTGGAATATCCCCAACATAAGGGTGGAACCCAAGCCTTCCCGTCATAACTAACGCATTTATATTTTGGTAACTTTCGAGATATTGGCACCTAAAGTATTTTTGTCGTAAAATGTATATAATATCATATAGTATACGTGTTCTATTTAGTTCTATTGAATTAAGCGGTTTTCTGTAAAAATGCGAGATAAGTTTGTGTTTCTTTTCTATCGTGAAATCTTTTAGGTTGTTTTCACACTGTATAGTAATCAGTCTTACATCCTCAATGTGACTATATATTTTTCCCAAGTGATTGTTTCAACACTTTCGCTGTAATGGGGAATCAAACAAAGCCATTTGAGATTGTGTAGACCCTTAACAATAAAACGGAAACTATATTTGATATACAAAAAACGCTTACAGGGAGTTGTAGATCTCGTGCTGCTGATCCCAGACATGTTAATAACTCCACTTCGCTAACAATGTTGATTACGTTAGTTATGATAGGGAGAGCCGTCGAGTATATGTATAACCAGAAATAGAGACGAAATAAAGGCCATCCATCCCTGGCAACTAATCAGGTAAATGGGCCTTACATCATTTTTAAATATCAACTCTAGTTTGCGCTGTAATCACAAAATAGAAAACTGAAATAGTACAGCGCCAACAACTGACCTGTATATTTCAAAAATATT
The DNA here is from genome assembly GCF_003589595.1 of Hyposmocoma kahamanoa. NCBI lineage: Eukaryota > Metazoa > Arthropoda > Insecta > Lepidoptera > Cosmopterigidae > Hyposmocoma > Hyposmocoma kahamanoa. The sequence continues at coordinate 2,233,631 of NW_020654810.1, read as the reverse complement.
CTGTATTTATTGTAATAAAGATAATATCTCTAACAATGGGGGGGCTGTTCCATTCGGTGGTGTGGGAAAAACAGCAAAACATCTAATTACAAAACAAACGGAATCACATTTCATCGGTAATTAAATATCAAATATGTAATTTTGCAATTTTCGCCCATTATAGCAAAGCTCAAGTTAAACTGATGGATTTAAAGTGAAACAATTGACGACACCCGTCAATTGTTTCGAATTCGAGCTGGCCAATCGGAGCGCAGTTGTCACAGTAATGATATGGGAGAATAGTTTTCAAACAAATTAAATGACATTTCGTCTCTATTTCTGGTTATATACTCGATCGACAAAAGAAATATAGTAGTTTTCCTAACACAAGATTATCCCATACTCTCCTCATTTATGTTTCTTTTTCATTGCACAACCAAATCTTTCAGAGATCAGAAGCAACTCTAATAACATTTTTTTTAAATTTCATTCCGCACGTTCAACCAGTAAAATACTCGAGTCCATTCTAAAAATGAGATCTTTTCACGACACGCGCCACCAAGATGTTAAACTTAAACTTTAAGGTTATTATGATAGCATGCAGTTTTGTCAGGCTTTTATGGTTTTCTCTATTAGATGGCTTTTGTTAGGAAACTTTTTATTATTGTTTCTTTCATTGGGTTATATGAAGTATTTATCAATAAAGTACTTGTTGAAAATAAATTCAATTCCTAAAATTTAACAAGCACTATGAACAACAACAAATATATTTACAAATGCGTACGAACACATTTTAAACGTACAGTAATTATGTTTATTTACAAAGAGTTTCTAGCTCTTTCTTCTCAGGGGAATCTGTCTTACGAATGAGCAGTAGAATTTAATCCACATGACTATTTGCAGTGTAATTTGCTTATCTATAAAATAAACATTATCTCACTGTAATTTTAAAATTAACTAACAAATCTTATTTTCTTCAAAGTGTTAGGAAATATTGGCAATATTTAAAATCACTACAAATTGCAGGTTTAGGGCGATACTTCTTCATTAATATATTAAAACGAAAGCGCAAAATAATTTACCTAATGACGAACAAATAAATTTTTCTCGAAGCCTTTCTGAAATATTGTCATTACTTTGGAAAAACAAGCCTCGTAACTACACGTTGCAGTATCTATACGTGCTCTGATACGAAATTAGGAACCCAAAAATGAAAACAAACAACTGTCAAAAGTGACATTTCATAGATCCTTTTTTCGAGATCGTTTATTAACAGATTTACTTTTCAAATTACGAATAATAATAGTTATAATGGAAAGACACCCTTTTGAGTTAAACAACTTACAGAACGTTTAGGACGGTTTTTGTATAGGACGGTAATTTCTCAATAAATTTAAATAAAATCGTAAAATATTAGAAATATTATGAATAACAAAAAATTACGAAGTTATCACTTTGTCTCCAAGATATACTGACATGATGCCTTCTTAAAATACAAAGACACCTTCATCTCATCAATATACTTAGTGTTTTTAAAAACGGAAACCATGACGGATCAGAAAGGTCCCATTATTGTCATGTTGGTACCAAGTTGGTACCTAAATCCAGAGCGTGCCGATTATGTGTGAAATGTAATTTCGTGCTTACATAATTATTGAATTATTCTTTGATGAAAAGCACAGTATACGTCAAATATTTGGTCACGCATTTATGTGACATGCATTATAAGTTATTCATTTCCTGTTTACTACAATAATGTACTGTTTTTAAATAATGTTATCAGTGGGTATTTGTTTTCGTTTTACCAAGTGCAAATTAGTTTTGTACCGAGGTTAATGTCGGTGGCATCGGTGATACAATTGCATTAATTAATGACGACCTTCATAGCGTCTCGGTTTGGTATCAATGTCAACCCTTCCAAGTGTCAAAGTCAAAGAATCATCTATTCCATAGGTAGAAAATAAATTTACACTTGAAAATGTCACATTTAAGCTACTGCCCGTTCACTACGCTGACTTCCCTGAGAAGAACGAGCAACGAACTCTAGGGATTGCTCTTTTCAAATAAACTTAAATGCTATGGTATACGCTTGAATCAAATTTGGAATCTGGAGCATTGTCGTCTTTCCATACATCTTTACCTAACACGTAGTCTTCAATTTTGTAATATGACTTTTTAATCAAAATATTTTTAATGTAGTTTTTATACTTACGAAATGATAATCTTAATATATGTTCCGGAATCTTTTTGTAAAAACGTCCTACAGTTCCCTATAAAAGATTCGTTTACCTTGGTTAAACGAAATCGTGGTGCCATGAGTTTGGACTTAGCTCTAAGGTTAATATTATCGGACATCTACTTTCTTATGGAAATTGAATGAATGAATATTTTTACAGGCATATAAAATATTTGAGTAAATGTACTGCGATGCTACAGTCATGATACCAGTCTTCTCAAACTTTTCTCCGAGAGAAACCCGAGAGCCTAAACGGTACACAGAACGAATCGCTCATATTTGCAATACAAATATGGTTTGAATATCTGCCGCTTTACCCCACATGAGAATCCCGTAGGACATTGTACTATGGAAGCAACTAAAGTCATCATCATCAGTCAGCATAAAGCCATCATCCTTGGAAGCTCACGCCTTTTTTCGTCTTGTGATATGTCGTGCGTGCAACCAATATTGTTTGAGAACGTAGTGATTTCTGGGGCTTATTATTGACACAGGCCTTACGTAGGATCCTCAGGTGTCTAACATTTGTCGTAGGGTTACAGACACGTTAAGAGCTCTATATAGGTTTAAGAACTTTCTTCTCATTAAAACCAAAACTGTCCGTGTTCAAGTTCTAGTGTTGCCTGTGATTGATTATGCCGACGTGTGTTAGAGTAACATCTCTCAAGTCACTTAGAACAGATTAGATCGTCTTGTTAACAACTGCATTCGGTTTATTTTTGGTCTGCGGAAATATGACCACATCTCTGCTTTTCGTCGTCAACTAAATTGGCTTCCCATCCGTGAACACAGGTCCTTAACAATTTTACTCTTCACTCTTTTCTACATCCTGTTCGACCCGGCTGCATTGGATTATCCTAGATGTTCATTTCAACATGAAAACCGCTCGGCCGAGATGCGAATTTCGATCTTCCCGTAGCCTTATGCTCTCTAGTCCTTCTCACCGCACTGATTCTTTTGTCTCAGTCGTCGTTGTTTTGTCGTTTTACCCTTCATGCAATCCGTTTTTGGAACGCGCTCCCGCTCCATGTAAGACAAGCTCAGACCAAATAATCTTTCAATCGCATGTCGCGAAAAGCGTCTGTTTGACTTTTGTCATAATCCAGACTGTATAATGTTGCTTTGGGTACATATATAATATTTAAGTACGTTTATTATGTATGTATAACAACAACAACAACGCACACACTCAACATAGCCCCGCACTAGGGAAACCCTGTGTCGCGGGTGCCATGGACACACATAGACAACCACAAATTACACCCAAACTCACGAGAGAAATAAATGTAGGTCATACAAATATTTCTCCCGGCCCGGGAATCGAACCTGGGACCTCTGCGTGGCAGTCCGGGATGGTAACCGTTCGGCCACGGAGGCAGTTCATAGTTATATAGTAAATTAGCAGTTGTATAGTAAATATGTTTATGTTATATTATTTATTTTATACCGTACAAATTATCGATTAGCTTTCTAGTATATTGTTCTTCTTGTTTAAACGTAAGCACCAACCTATTGTTTTTTCTCTGTTTGGCCCAATCGTTGACTGGTAGAGAATGCCTTATGGCATTAAGTCCGCCATTTGTACTTGAGTACATTGTACAATAAAGTTTAAATAAATAAATAATAAATTAGGGACACGGTATCGAATCAAAAATGTTGATGGTGTAATCCTACAGATTTCACCAATTTTATTCAAGACAAAATAAAACATCTTTGAATTAATCAACGCTTTTTATTAAATTCTTTGTTTAAAAATCCTAATGTGATGTTGTTGCGGAAATTGTGCGAGCATTTCACGAGGTAGGTATGTCTGTCAATTGTCATTTGTTAAGAGGGAGCATGCCAAAAGTTTTGACGTTGGCTCCGCCCAAATTTGTGAAACGAATATATGCCTGAAGTTCGCGTGACATGCGACAGGAGATGTTGAATTTTGCGCATTAAAAGTACCTACCAAATTCGTTTTAGCGGAATGACTCTAAAACTAAAGGGATTTAAAAAAGTCCGTAGTGACAGTTCTCGATCATGCATAAATATAATTATTTATCTAATTTTTGTCCTAATAACCTGTAGCATTTCGAGGATGAATCGAAAAAATGTGAAAATTAGAGGTCATTTCGTGATTTTTATCTATCGAGAAAACTTTATTGTTTTATGTTTCTGATTAGTGTCTATGCTTGAATATATCGTGTAGTTACTCATACAATATTTTATTTTTAACTTTAAAGTGGATATCAATATATCAATTACCTACTTTGGCTTTTGAAATCGATATGACATGGTATCGATGAGATTGTAACATTATAAAGTAGAAGTACCGCACATTGTCATTTTTACTTGTCATTGGCGAAATCATCGTTTGTTTCGATGGAGCCATAGCATTTAAAAGAAGAAGACTTTTCATTTTTTACATTGAAATTGAAATAGGACGTACTTTAAAACTAAACTTTATTTATGCGTGTAAACAAGCTCTATCGACTCAGTGGATAAGAATATTAAAATCAAATCTATTTTTTAACGAAGCAGCCGACCCTGACCACACATTCCCTCTGGTAGGCGTGCCTCGAAGTTGTTATTTCGTTTTGTTTACAAAATGTCAAAGTACTTATAACTTCACATCAACACGTGCACACTTTACGACTACTCAAAATTACTTCGACAAATATACGTGAAAAGCAAACCTGCCACTAAACTGAGTTGGAATTATTCGAATCGATGCAATACTTATCAAGAAGTAAGTAAGTATCGAGTACAAAAGTATCGTTATCGAAAGGAAAGTAACTCGATATCAAAAAGTATCGATACATTTCCGCGTCCTTATGTTCTGCAACGTTAGAAAGACTAGAGACCGTTCATTAGGTTTAATAGCTTACGTGCATACCGCTTGGTTTCGATCTAGTGATTGGCTTTTTACTTCGTATAGCTTTATTTAGACTAATTAGATGCCTGTTAGACGAAGATAATGAGACATTGGTACCATTTTAATTTTCATCTTTGTATTATGTCAATTTGTACATTCAAGTCTGCAATATCTATCTGAGACCTATAGTTATTTTACAATAACCGCCATTTTGTATCTCCTATCCATTTTAATATAAGATAATGCCAAAAAAAAAATCGTCTGCTTAAAGATAAAACCACGTAAGTGACATTTGCTACAAAAAAATCTCCAAATTATATACCACTTGTAAGAAATTCACCATCTTTCTGCAGATAAAACTCTTATGAAGCTTATAGCTTTTTTGTTATTGAGCTTCACGTGCAGAAAGACTTGCGGAAAATGTCACCTATGTGGTTTTACCTTTAAACAGACGAAATATAGGTTGAAGAGTCAAATTACTGTCACTTTAAGTGGGCGCTGAAGAGTCCTAGGGGCCACGGAAGCATATGGAGCGCGTTGATGTTGTCCAGGGGGTGCTACCGCATTTGAAAAAACTGAATTACCCATATGTATAAACTACACTACAATTTTTTTTTCCTTGTGATTTTTTGTCTTAAGTTAATATAAAAAAATACGTGTTTTCAAGTGTTTTTTGAGATCACCATCTCATTGAAATTTTTTATCTTGCCCAAGTGCGCCAAAAATTTTGGGAACCTATGCTTTATATTCAATAATTGGCACCCTTTCTATCTTACTCTATTAATGATCTTTATTTATAAAGTGCCAACAATAAAAACAGTGCGAGTTTACTATGACCAAGAGCCCTTTGGTTTGTTTGATAATCTCAGTACAGAGTACTAAAAAAACCGACCTCAAAAGTACGTGGAATTACGTCTATTTGCTAAGTTTCATTGAAATATCCCCTAGTTCGCCACTATACAGGACTTGATACTGGAGATAATAAAAATAGGTTCTCACTACGACAAAGTATACTACTCAAAGTATATCGAGAGAAAAACGCCTTGAATTGGAGAAATAGCAAAATCAACTAAATAATTGCTAAAAGTAATTGCTCCTAAATTAAAGTTAGGCGCTATTTATAAAAATGAATCTTCATGCGTGAACAGCCACCCTTCGAGGTGGATGATTTTCTTCAAAATGAAATGGGACCACTATGGAAGTACCCCCTTTCCAACAAAAAAAGAATCATGAAAATCGGTTCACAAATACCGGAGTTATCGCGTAACATACATACAAAAAAAAAGAAAAAAAAGGAAAAAAAAAAAGAAAAAAAAGGAAAAAAAGAACATACAGGCGAATTGAGAACCTCCTCCTTTTTTGAAGTCGGTTAAAAAAACAAATCTAGGTAGGTAATTTAGATCCGAAAAAATTGTTTCATTTCCCATGTTTTAGAATGAAATATAATTAATTTATTACAATACCACAACATACACTAAAAAAACAAAATATGAATAGAATAGACACCATTTTACATAACGCCACAACACAATAACACACAGTAAGAAAAAAAAAGATAATTATGAGCTAAATTAGAACAAAAATAAAATGAATAACAAAAAAATTTAAATAAAATAATAAAATTTAAATAAATAAAAAATTAAATTTTAGTAAAATGTAATGAAATAATTGTACTAAGTAGATGTCATGTGTATGGCTGTGGTGTATATAAAAAGATCCACTCAGCTAATGCCACCACTGGGAAAAGGCTGTGACGCTGATTTTCAGTGGATCCTAAAGCCGAGTGAGTAGAAATTGTGCAACATAAGGAAACATGAAGCGATGGTAGGATAACGGTTGCTTCTCAATTGAGAGGTCATTGGTTCAAATCCCTGTGACGGCGAGTACCATTGAGTTTAACTTCTGAGTTATGTACATTTGCGAATGTTTGAAGCAGTAGCTCACCCTAATAGTGAAGGAAAATATTGTGATTAAACCTGCACGCCAAAGAAGGTTCGCAGCCTTTGACAAAGAAAAGTGAAGTTTCAAACTGCATTAGGCCAGAGTGGCGGACAACGGTCGAAACCTTCTCATTAAGATAAGATAAATTTATTTCAATATGACTTAATCTAATACAATTCTAATGAAAACAATGTAATTGAAGATAACATATTAAAATAAACAGTAATAAACAAAACAAAAAAAAATCTAAATTATATATAATATTAATGGTAAAATTAAACATTGTAATCTTAGTGCCTAATAGTGCAATTGCATTAGAGGAGACCCGTGTCCAGTAGTGGGACATGTAATGGTTGATGATGATGATGATGATGAAATATAAGGACCAACCTAGTCATGTACTAAGACCATGATCACTCACTATGTTCAATCTGGGCAATAAAAAAAATATTATATTATTTTATACAAATGTTTTATATTTTATTTGCCTAACCTTCATAATTTTGCCACAACCAAAATGTATTGACACATCTAAAGTTACATGATCATTCCATTTTACTGGGACACCACTCACTACTTACTTCGAGATCACATTAAACGTGGGTAGGTTTTGTTGTGGAAGATTAATGTGATCAACAAAATTATTTAATTCTTTCCTAGACCTAGACCTTGTAGTTCAATGGGTTTAAAAAAGAAAAGGAGACTCCGTTCCTATCCTTTTCAAACTGCCATTGATGATATTTTGAAAATTATTTTTCTAAACTTGCCAAATTGAATCAGATGGAAACAATCGTCATTGTGTCAATCATTACAATTAACTACATCCCTTTTGACAAAGAGTATTATTTCCGTCCACCTTTAAATTCTGGAGCAATTTTGGGAGATAAGATGTCATTCAAGAGTGAAGTTTTTGAGCCTATTCATCTGATTTGTATATTTGCATACTTTTCCATTACCATCTTTTTAAGCTTTTTCACTAACTATGTTTATACTTGTAAAAATTTGATTGTTTCTTATCGAGTAAATGAATATTATCTTCCGTATCCATCACATTTTTGTCTTCTATGGGCACACAAACCCCAGGTTGTCGGGAGCTTTCTCCTCAGAAGAACTATACTAACTAAATAACTATTTATGTACAGTATAAAACAAATTAAGTGTGATCATCGATAGTTTTTTTGTAATAAAAACTCGAATACCAACCGCCAAAATCGAAGTTTCTTACTTTCTAATAATAATAATAAATCATTTATTTGTGAAATTCTTACGACCAAGGAACCAAAAACGAATTAAAAGATTTGAAATACTATTTAATTCTCAACTCAAATCTTACCTCCATAGAGATCTACCAACTTCTAAATTCAAATAGAACAAAGTTCATGATAATCGAAAAAAGAACACGATAATGGACACTATAATGGACATATAATATTTCCGGTACGGAAGACGAACCAAAAGCATAGATAAGAGTATTACACTGAACTAAATTAAACCAATGCAAAGTAACAGGTAAAATCACAAAAACTGTGAACGTTTATCGTATTTGTTCATTAAAAATTCTACCTATTAAAAAAGAAGAAAAGTTAACGATACATTGTTGATTCACTTACCTTTACACATTATAATATCACCACAAAAAACAATTTATGAACAAAATACTATAGATTACAATACGACACCAAACTTTGTTTTGAAATTGTGTATTTGTAATTTGACACAGGGTTGCCAGACCGTTACAGCTTCTCAAACTCGTGTGCCAAAATAAAAAAATGCGTTTAATTTAATATTGTGTAAAAATTGTGCATTTAATTCAAATTTTAATTTATTTTAACGTAACGCTGATTTTAATTGACGTCCTGTACCGACCGACCGGTATTCCTACCAGATAAGACTACTACTGGAGATGTAACATATACCTGCATGCAATCGAAAGCTGTTATCACCGCCGCGCCACACGCCTATTTCAGGATTACAGTGCATTTTTAAATATAAGGATGTTACTTGTAGTTTATCACTGTCTTCAGTACATTTATGATTCCAAAAGTGTGTGAGCGTTATTTTTTTTTGTTTTACCAGTTGATTAAGCCCTCAATTTGATCAGTGATCATTAAATTTTGTCGTTACTTCTCGACTGCTCCAGATTGGCTCCAGAGCACAACCTAGCAATTAGTGCTAACATTTTACAGGAGAGCCAAAAAACACAAATCAAGGTTGCCCTTGAACAATTTTCCCTTTAATGCAAAAAAGTAATAATACGTACAGGTACAGTCAAGAGCACATCAAGCTTGACACTTTGGACTTTGGACCGTTCATATTGCAAGCGGCATAGAGTTAAATTTAAACCTTTAGTGTCAAGCTTGACGTGCTCTTGACCCTGTACAATGTAGGGTATTAATTAACGAATATATTGATGTCACAAAAATGGTTATAATTTATATATTACACTTTTTATAGGTGGGGTACCTACTAATTAAGTTTAAATACCTTACTAAGAGTAAGGTTACTGTAGCAGCCAGAATCAATACAACATATGTGCATTTGTTAAATATCTATAATTTGGTTTAATTATTGCACAAGAAAATTTGGGATAAAATTAGATTTTGTTTCATTAGCTTAATAAAACGATTAAGATTTTCAGTATCACCAAAGATTATTAACCGAAAGTCTTTATAATCAGTTTATTCATGTTATGAAAAATAATTAATAATTTAAAATACTTCATATTTGTTTATTTTCTCCCCAATTTTTTAAATGTAATGGAACAGAGCGAGAGAAACTTAGCTATCTTATGTAAAGCAGTTTCTGTGGTGTGGTGTCCCATCTCCTGGCAACCCTAAACTGACTTTTTTTTAAATTATAATATAACAAAAAAAATCATGTTTATGCTTTTGGCTTACCCAAAGGCTAAATAAATTAAAAAATATTACAAAAAATGACGTTGACTTGACACTTTCTGTCAAACTATTTGGTTAAAAAATAGATCCTTTATTGCATAGGAATATGGTTCATAATATTTATATTAAAATAATCAATGTTCGATGAACGTACGTTTAATTCACTTGTTTTCATTCATGACTTCATGTAAATAATTTATAAGCGGCAATCAACGTTTTACCCCTTATCATCGTTGCGATAAAAGACAAGTTATAAAGAGAGACAAGCGGTGTTGATTATTTTATTAACTATTTCGCGTTTAAAGTCCGAAGTGTAAAGTCCATAGCGAAAGTAACTTAGTTTTAAAGCGATTTTGTTGGAAAAAATGGAAGGAAAAAAGAAAGAAATCGTCACTGATGGGCAGTTAAAGGAATTATTTTCTGATTTACCGACGGGACCCTTAGATGGTTACAGGAAAAAGGCTACTTTTGACTGGCGCCGGATGAAACTGTCCTACGATACTTTCGCGGCGATGAAATTAAAAGTAAGTTATTTTAAACTTTCTTGCATAGCTTAGAAGTATAAAGCACCAATGGAACACTGGATTATTCACTGAGGGCGTCAGTCAGCAGCAAAGTGGTTACATAAATAACTTATTAAGTATTTTCACTGTCAATCCATTAGTTTTACAAAGCCAATATCATTTAACACCAAAAAGCGTGTCAATAGGGTCCTCAAAGGCTGGCAACGTATTTGCAGCTCATCTCATGATGCAGATGTCCAAGCAAGACGGTGACTACCTCCCATCAAGTGTCTCATCTGCTCATTTTCCTCCACCATTACAAAAAAATAAAAATAAAATCAAAATACTGTTCTGGAAAGAGTGATTCAATAAGAGATCTCGGCATTGTGAGAGATTGTAAAATGTCTTTGTCCTTTTACGTTGATAATGTAGTTATAAGAGCTTACTGGAATGTAGCCCTCTATATTTCCAACACTTATGTCTGCAGTATATTAGAGTGCGCCTGCCTAATATGGGTTCCAACTTACACAGTATTAAAAAATCAAATTGAGTGTACAAAGTCAAAATGTGTAAATCATTTTAAATATAGATTTACATATGATGAGTCCTCATATGAGGACATCTGTCGTGAGTACTTGCTGCTAATTAATGCTCGGTGAACGTCATGTGGCGTTGGACATGGGTTTGTTCTACAATGTTTTTTGCATCTCTCATAGATCCCAGAACAGTTGGCACTGTGCCAGGGCACCACACACGTCACACGTCCTTATTCCACGTCTCGCCCCACTCTACTAAATATGCGAAGAACTTACTTATGTGCTGAATTGTTAAACTTACAATGTGCACTTTAGTGAGATCGACCCTTTCACTTGTACTATGGGAAGTTTCTTCATTAATGAACTAGGTGTCAATGATGAAATGTAATGAACATAAAACTCTTCAACTCACTTCGCATTCTGCTTATTGTTTCTAGAACGAAATTTGGACGTTCATGCGAAAACACCCTCTATTCCATCACACGGAAGCTACAAGGACATTGGACGAAGAGCGCCATATCACTACTAAGAGAATGTACGCTATTTACAATGAAAACTTTGTTGCATATGACAAGGTATGTCTTAAGTTTTTTAGTTTGGTTTAGTGGTTTATTATTTTTGCATGCTTGAAGGTCACGGATGCTAAATTTCATACATTTTGTTTTATATTTGACAAAGAATGTAGACTAATAAAATTCAACTTATAAATCAACGAATTGTTACAGCTTGTAATGGGTCTTTCAACAAGAACTTTGTTTTCTAAAACAAAATAAAACAAAAAATTTAGATGAAGATGATTCAAATTTTTATTGTATTACAAAGAGAAAAGTTCGGCAATTATGAATGAAAAATGATTGCTGGCAAATGTCCACCACGACCACGCTGACAGAAGTCGATTCTTTCATCAAAATTTTTAATCACTTTTTGGCAAAATGTCGGGTCTATTTCGGCTATCACATCACGGATTTTGAGTTTTAAGGCTGTAGTCGATTCGATTGGCTCCGTATAGACTCTGTCCTTAAGATAGCCCCACAAAAAATAATCCAGTGGTGTTAAATCACACGATCTGGCTGGCCATTTAACAGCTGAATTTCGGGAAATTACGCGATCAGCAAATTTGGTTTGCAATAAATTGATTGTCTCATCGACTGTGTGACATGTGGCACCGTCTTGTTGAAACCACATGTCAGTGATATCTATGTCATCAATGCTAGGCCAAAATTGAGTTGTTAACATCTCGCGATAGCGTGATCCATTCACCGTTACCGCATTTCCAGCCGAATTTTCGAAAAAAAACGGCCCAATGCCAACGGCACAAGTCACATTGCCACCGAAACAATGAATTAATTTATTGCAAACCAAATTTCCCGATAATTTCACGAAATTCAGCCGTTAAGTAGCCAGCTCGATCATATGATTTAACACCGCTTTTTATGGGGTTACGTTAAAGACAGAGTCTATACGGAGCCAATCGAATTGATTGCAGCCTTAAAACTCACAATTTTTGAAGTGATTAACCAAATAAACCCACCACTTTCTCAAAAAGTGATTAAAAACTTTATGGAAAGAACCGACATCTGTAACTGTGGTCGTGGTGGACATTTATCAGATATCATTTTTCATTAATAATTGCCAAACCTTACTTTTATTAATACAATAAAAATTTGAAGCATTGTCATCTAAATTTATTGTTTTATTTTGATTTACAAAACAAAGTTCTTATTGAAAAACCCTATAGAATATTAACAATTATAAGGATTGTGTTACTCTGTGACTCCTGGTAAGACCAAATTAGGAAAGAAATTTTTCTAAATTGGTTCTAGTTTGGGTGGTCTGGGTCTCTACCTATGAAGTTAATTTGTTACCCTACTGATAGTAAAGGGAATTTTTGCCTAGCCTAGTTGAAACCAGGTAATTTTCTCAGTTGGAGACATAAATTGTTATTCTTAATTCGTTACTCTACTGTAGTTATTGCAGGGTTCAAAATTATGAAGATATTTTTTTTTTTTGATAAATTATCATGCTATCATGATAATTATCTGATAAATATCTATATTGTTTCATAGTTTTGTCTCTTTAATTTTGACAAAAAATGACAAACAAAAGAAAACGAAACAAACACAAAGTGAAATCTTTGGGGAAACCTGTTGGTTAGTGACTTTCTTTGAGATTCACATTTGACATGTCTTGGGTACAAATACTAAAATTTAGTTGTTCCAATTATTTTTTTAAATATCAAGATTAAGGTATATTTATCACGACGATTATCAAATAATTATCACTAAGATATATCCTTGGTTATTAGTGACGTAAGTAATATAAATTCTAAAAAAATTCATAAGTGCTTACTTTGTTTGGAAATATTATAATGTGAAGTTTATTAAACACTTGTATATTATGTAATACAGCATAGTAGATTAAACTTACATTATCAAGTTTTAATGATATGCCAATCAATTGCTGGACTTGCAATGTCTATTATCATTTCTGTGATAATGTAAATTTTTGTAATTAAGATTAATAGCTGTACTTAGTGTCATTTAGAATGTTAATTACGGTCATTGACTCAATTATTATCCTGAAATCACAATTCGGTTGCTACTGATCGCCGATCCCTTTAAATCGAAAATTTGACGTCTCTTGTGTAACGTAACAAAAGCCAATGACTTGAATAACCTTAAAACTATAAAATTGAGGCATGTCACTCTATGAATTTATGTATAATATATTGTTAATATCATATTTTTATTATTATTATTTATTTGTCATTTAATAATCATTAAAATCAAAACTAATATAATTTTTTGGCTTAGAGAAGTAAAGATTTCTCGCAGATGGCACTACGGCACGAAACCGTTAAAACCGCCTCCTAGAGAGCTTGGAGACAGGTTTTATTTCTGTCAAATTAAAGGTGTTGTTCTTTGTGTTAAGTTTTTGTATTAATAATTACAACGAACTAGTGGAGTGTTCCAAACCCAAAGGTCTGTACGTCAAGGTGACTTCTACCACGATACGCTAACGATAACTCTTTCCCACAAATGTACGAAAGTTGTTGGGAACATTGGAGAGTATCGTCATCACAAATAAAGAGTATAGTGGTAGGAAGGCGTGAATGATCACTACTGACATGCTAAATATATAGCAAACTAAATCAATTTGCTGGCGCTTTAAACATACTGTTAATATTGTAAGCAGCGCAGTCGGTATAGGTGTAAGTGCCAACGATGCAGAAAAAAATATAAATAAGTGTTTTCGAGCCTTGACGACACAAGTTTTTAAACATCTATATAACTCATATTTCTTTCACTATTCACTCGCTTTAGAACTAGCATCAACTGTACTCGTCAGTTAAAGTTTCCTGTTATCTGCAATACTTCTGACCCCCTAGATCATAGGTTCCCAAACTTTTTGGTAAGATAAAAAATTTCAACGTCAATTACCACAAAAAATAATTGGAAACACGTACTTTTTGTAATAACTTAACATTAAAATCACAAAGAAAAACATTTTATATACATATGTGTACGTAGTGTAGTTTATATAGATAAGTTTTGTTTTTCAAATGGTAGCAACCCCTGGACAATATCAACGCCCACCAATTGTTTCCGAGATCCCTACCGCCCCGTTAGGAATCTTCAGCACCCACATGGGGGCAGTAGGGACAACTTTGGGAAATTATGCTATAGATCTATACGTCCGATCCTGAACTAATTTACGAATTTTTTTTTATGTTTGGTTTTACCATGTGTCAAAAACGGGGGTGTCTGGCGCAATGCTATAGCTGCATAATTTCATTAGTATGAATCCGGTGGTGGAAACTTGCATCTGTTACTTTACGAAATATTCTATAAATAAAAATGTTTTGCAGCTATTAAATGGGCCAGAGTTGTTGGATGCAGACACGGAAGCCACTTTTATGTTTGACAGTTCATTGGCTGTCAAAGTGTCATTATCTTTCCGTATGTTCTTCAACACAATTTTGGGCAGTGGTGCGGAACATCACTATCATTTCATAGGTAGTATTTCACAGTTTTTGACAGTAGAATTTATTGATCATATTACAGATTTTGGAAGAGCCGACTATAGTGCAAGCTCAGACAGAAGGGTTGTTCATGTTTGATAGTTCGCTAGCTGTCAAAATTTCCCTGACATTTGGAATGTTTAAGAATACAATCCAGGGAAATGGCCGAGATCTGCACTTACATTATGTTGGTATGATGCTGCGTGTCTGTGATGTTCTATGATGTACTGTATTTGTCTTTTGTTTGTTTCCTACCCCAAAAGGGGATTATTTTAGCAACGTATGTATTATATGCATGTACATAAAGATGAAAACGTGTATGTATGTGTGTGCATCTGTCCCTACGCCCAGTTACACGACGCGAAAGTTTTCGTGTGGCTATCGCGCGGTAGCCGCCTACCACGCTTTCACGTGCATTAATGGCGAATCTAAATTCTATTTCAACGTTTAAATTCCTGGGAATAATATAATCGCGCGATGGCGATTTGTTTGCTCATTTAAGTTAAAACGTAAATTCTAAATGAATAGAGCTTATTTTGCTATAACAATTTGGTTATTAAACACCTGCACGCGGTAGCCACGCGAGAGGTGCGTCGCGTGGCGTAGCGCGTGAAATTCGTGTCAAATAAATACGCAAGTCACAATAAAAAAAAATACTAATTTGATTTCGGACACTGTTCATGCAATTCTCGCTGACTGTCTTGGATAACTGAACGAGTTTCACACGAGCTTCAGCTGAAGATGTGAAGTGTGTATGGCCTTGAACGTTTTGATTATAGTTGGTTAAGTTAGTTGAAAGCTGTAGCTGATTTGGGTCCGCTGACACACAATCACGAGCGTAAAAAATTTAAACGTATATTATAGTGGATGGTAATGGGACCAATCGCGACTGCGTAATTAATAACTCCAACTAAACTAAGTTAGTTCGTCACGCCATACGTAAACTGCAGGTTCAAATCAAAAATAATCTTGTACGTAAACCGTACATGCTCCCAAGGGAAAGGTGAAAAGAGTATAGTAAAAGTTTTGGTTACCTGAGCACCCAGCACGTAGCAAACTATAATAATATATTAATTAAATGATTGTCATCAGTCAACCCGTGACCATGGAGCGTGCAACCGTTCCGAAATATCGGGAAAATAAAAAGAAGTCATACCGTGGTAAGAAACCTGATACTAGTGATAATCATTTAGTGAATAACCACGAAAGTCTTAAAATCAATATATTAATTGGCGCGAAGTTCCTTTCGTTTTCTCTTCGCTAAACGATATGAAGAGATTTAACTGCCTCCGTGGCCGAACGGTCATCATGCTGGACTGCCACGAAAGAGGTATCGGGTTCGATTCCCGAGCCGAGAGAAATATTTGTATGGCCTGCATCAATTTCTCTTATGAGTTTGGGCGTAATTTGTGGTTGACTATGTGTGTGTGTGTCCATAACACCCTCGACACTGGGATTCCCTAGAGCGGCGCTAAAAAAAAATTTCAGGCAACCGTGACTATGGGACCTAAAAAAAAGCCCGAAACGTTGATTTGTTTGAAAAAAAACAACTATACGCGATTTAGATCCAAAAATAGTTTCATTTCTTAGGGCACCTTCTAATTAGATGCTTGTAAAATAAAATAATAAGGCACATTCTCATATCCCCGCATGTATGTTCCACAAATCCCCACTAAAAAATCCTCACCAGTGGCGAATCTTAAACTTTGATTTAATTTCATTCCACAAATCCCCCACTTATGTAGTACTTGCTAAGCAGACACTGGCAAAATATGGAAGTTTTTACACTCTGGCACACACGCTGGTTCGATGACAATAGTAAAAATGAAATGAAACTTTAGGATTCCCGCCAGTTGGGATCTGTGGTATTTATTATTATATATTATTTGGGGTATACCACCCCACTCAGGCAAACCCTGCGTCGCGGGATGGACCATGGACAAACACATAGACAACCATAAATTTTTCCCAAACTCACATGAGAAATAAATGTAGGCTATTCAAATATTTCACAGAATGCAGACCAGCGTGGTCACCATTCGGCCACGGAGAGAGTTAAAAAAAATTGTAAAAGCGTCTGTAGCGCTTCAGCAATATTTAGTTCACTTGTCAAAAGTGGCGAAAATTGACGAAGCTAAAATAGAAACGGAAAAGTCAACAGAAGATTTTAGCTTAATGCTTTTTCGCAATAGCCCCCTTTGCACAGACAAAACTTAGAGAGATTACAGGATTGCTTATCTGTTTGATATTTTTGAAGCTAACGTTCTTTGAATGAGAACGATTAAGAGCTCACATGCCAAAAAAATTTTGACGTTGGCTCCGCCCAAATTTGTGAAACAAATATATGCCTGAAGTTCGCGTGACATGCGACAGGAGATGTTGAATTTTGCGCATTAAAAGTACCTAATTCGTTTAAGCGGAATGACTCTAAATCTAAAGGGATTAAAAAAAATCCTTAGTGACAGTTCTCGATCATGCATAAATATAATTAATTATCTAATTTTTTTATTTGTCCTAATAATCTGTAGCATTTCGAGGATGAATCGAAAAAATGTGAAAATTAGAAGTCATTTCGTGATTTTTATCTATCGACAAAACTTTATTGTTTTATGTTTCTGATTAATGTCTATGCTTGAATATATCGTGTAGTTACTCATACAATATTTTATTTTTAATTTTAAAGTGGATATACCCCTCTAAAATCAAATCGAAGACTAGGAATTTTTCCTCTGCTCCCTCTTAAGTCACTAGCGCTGAAATTGGTATTTAAGTCGGCTCTCTGTCTGACGTCTTCACTGTGAAGGGTGAAGGTGATGCGGAATGATCTATTATTATTAGGAGGCATTTAGTTGAATTCACACTAATGAGAAGAAAATTTTAAACCCATTTTGTATTCCCAAGAAAACATATTTGTTTATAATAAATTGGAAAGTTACGGTATGTATTCGACGTGAAAGTTATTAGAGTTTATTTTCGACGGGAAATATTTCGATTTCCACATGCGTTTAATTTTTTTCTTCTTTTTTTTAAAATTAGGGCGACGAGGAACAGACCATGAATGAGAAATTACCTACTTTTTTAATTTTCATTTATTACTGTGACGTAGTAAAGTAGCCTTTTTATGTGTAACACAGTCTAACTAAGCAAGCAATCATATTAAATACATAATACTTAGCATTCATGTAATAACATAAAGTTATTGAAAGTGACACATTTTTTGAGGTTATCTGAAAACGACCCAACAACGAAAAGAGTGTCCGTGTAAAAGCGCAGGCACACCCCGGAATCTCCATACGACAGTCGAAAGTTATTTACCTACTGCTACATACAGCAAGGCGCTATATGCACACGCGCAAATATGTGCGTGTAGTGGCAGTGTTACCCATCACTTCCTCGTACTATTTACGTTACATGGTTAGAGCGGCAACATAGCGAAAATTCTAACGCGAAACGTATCTATAATTCTATTAATAGAATCCTAATAATTACACATGTTCATTTACACATTAGATATTTATATCGATATAATTTTATATTTTTCATTAGTTCACTAACTAGAATAATATTATAACATTTATTTTAAAAATGTATTAAAAACACTTAAAACGTTATCTTTTGGAGATATACTTTTAAATGAGGTAACTAAGGCGTTTAAAATTGCGTGTCCAAGTTTATCATTACCTAGTTAATAAAAAAAAAAAGATATATTAGATATATTCACTGCTTGTTATTGCCAATACAAATTGAAAATTCGAGAACCCTTCTCTATCAACTTACGAACTTATGGCGTGTCATTAAATTGATAGAATAAATCTGTGTTATATATTACTTTGCACTAAATAAATGAAGAAAACAATAACTGAATGAGTCTCAGACATAAGTTTTTTTAAGAGTGAAATCTGCTCGCTGACAGCCTTGTTGCCGTTCAGTCAATGTGCGGGACGCGGTGCGGTATCTAAAGCTAGGGAGGGGCGGAGAGTGTCCATTCTCGTTACTTTTTGTTCTCTGGCGCAGGATAGACCGCGTGAAACTGGCGCGTGTTTTCCTTTCAACATCTTTATATTCTAAATCGCGTACGATTGATGTATCACTCACGATAGAGTGTGTGTGAAAAGCCCGCTATAACAGCGTTTAATTTGAAAGCACCATTAAGTGTTATAATAGTGACACATTGTAATTTAAAAAAGATCCTTCAACTAACTCTATCGATGTGTTTCAGACGACGCACAAAAAGCAAAAATAGGAGGTTGTTTTGCCCTAACAGAAGTGTCACATGGATCCAATGCAAAGGGAATGCGGACAACCGCCACTTATATTCCTGAGAAACGGCAGTTTGTACTGCATACTCCTGATTTTGAAGCGGCCAAGTGCTGGGTGGGATGTCTGGGTAAGACTTTGGTATTACCTACTTTCAAACTAAAGAATTCTCCATATTATGTGTACTTTTTTATAATATCAAGCGACGGGACGCGTAAGGGCAGAATAGCGACTCTGTCCTTGCAGGATGTTACCTCGTGATCGCGACGCGGTAACCGTTATCACGAGGGTGTTTTCGGAGTAGTGGTTGGAATTAAAGATGTTATAAGTTTAAAAGTAATCTTGTTTAATTATAAATGAAAATGTAAAATAAAGCGTTGTAAACGTTTTGAATATGTTAATGTTAAATGTTATTGGTTTATTGTTTAGCAGTTGGTAATTAACTATCTTAAAAATACCACATCAACAAAATAACTAAAACTAGTACATCTTATTACAACAAAATAAAACTAAAACTAGACCATGTCAATGCAGCAAATCAAAGTTTAATGTTGTAAGTAACCGTGTAGGACGAACAAGTCGCGCGCTTGATGGTAAGATTTTTTCTTTCAGCTAATTCGATCAATTTATAATAATCTCAGTACAGAGTACTAAAAAGACCGACCTCAAATTTACGTGGAATTACATTTATTTGCCAAGTTTTATTGAAATATCCCCTAGTTCGCCACTATACAGGACTTGCCACAGGAGATAATAAAAATCGGTTCTCACTATTCAAAGTATATTGAGAGAGAAAAGCTTGAATTGGAGAATAGCAATACCAACCATTAAAATAATTGCTCCTTAAGTAAAATTTAGGCGCTATTTATAAAAATGAACGTTCATGCGTGATCAGCTGCCCTTAGAGGTGAATGATTTTCTTCAAAATGAAATGGGACCACTATGGAGGTACCCTCTTTCCAACAAAAAAATAATCATGAAAATCGGTTCACAAATACCGGAGTTATCGCGTAACATACATACAAAATAAACATTCAGTCGAATTGAGAACATCCTCCTTTTTTGGAAGTCGGTTAACAACAGTATAAGTTACAAAATTTGGGTATCCAAACAGTTGCCATTTATTTAAAGATTTTTTTTAAATATTCAAGGAAAATGCGCTACGCACGCAATAATCTACGCAATGTTGATATCGAAGGGCATAAATCACGGTCTTCACGCCTTCGTCGTGCCAATAAGGGATCCCAAGACTCTGAAGGCGTACCCTGGCGTCATTGTCGGGGACATTGGCGAGAAGGTTGGACTGAATGGGGTTGATAATGGGTAAGAGGATAATTTATCTTTCTATCTTCAAAAATATGACTGTGTTATTTACAAGAAAACCGGTAAATACAGATACAGTTAGAATATTGTAGAATCTAGACTGATAAAAAGGATGGAGCCTCAGCGCTATACGTTTGTTGACACCATGATATTCAGTAGCAGTAGAGCTTCTTGGAAAAAGATTTCGTCCAGGGAAGTACAGCTACCTTACCTATTTCTGTCGCCAAGCAGTAATGTGAGCATTACTGCATTCCGGTTTGCGTTTCACCTACCACTCTGGTCTGGTTTCACAAAAAAAAGTCCCCCAACCCGCAATGGGCCAGGATGACGAACTATGACCTAATCCCGCTCGTCATGTCCAGGGGTGGATTGATGATGTTGACTTTTTCAGTTTTGTTATGTTCAACAACTACCACCTGCAGAAGGAAGCCGCGTTGGACAAGTTCGGTGGTGTGGATGATAATGGTGACTACAAGACGCCGTTCAGGGATCCCAGTAAGAGATTTGGCGCTTCGCTTGGCGTTTTGTCTGGTGAGTTTAAGTTTGAAGGTATTATTTCTTATTTAAGTTAAATTTACAGGCCTTATATTTGAAAGTGAGATATACTTATAGAGTGCGGTATATTCCTGATTCTGAACCCAAAAAAATAATAAGTTAATGAAGTTAAACGTTACAAAAAATATTTTTTTATCGACTACTACTTGTGAACAACATTACTTATCGAAATCTATGCACACCACTATTATTGCTCCGACGGACGCAGCAGTGAGAACAAAGCACAGGTCGGCACTGTTTGCCGAGACAGTGCACGCGCGACCTTGGCCTAGCGAAGACACGTAAATTATTTATACTTCCGCTCGCCCGAACCCTGCGCCGGCGGCGAACGCGCCTCTCGCCTGCAAAATAGATATTTTTTCTAACGTCGAATTGACTGAGATGGTGCGACTTTACGCAATAAGTGGTGATAGTGTGAGGCGAGCTATTGAAATGTTCTCAAATTGGAGTTTACGCGGAGGAGGTGAACAGTGTCGAAGTTGTTCCATGAGAGGATTATGTCAGCAATTTATACTGTGAGACAAAATGTGTTTGAGTTGATCAATTTAAAACAAAATTTACTACGACGTGCTAGACTATACATTATGGAAAACGGTGGACATTTTGAACACTTGCTCCGTACCACGTAAGTGTAAATAACTAAAAAATCAATCATTGTAAATAATTTGATTTCATATTTTTAACTACGCCAAAAACCTCAATTCTTATTAAATGATAACTTAATTATATTTTTTAGTACGTAAAACATTTCGATGATAGTTCATAAGTAAAAAATAATTAACATAAGCTAAAACGTAATCATTTCGATAACAGCATTTTCATCATAACATAAATGAGTAGGTTAGAGAGAGAGATGTGAAATCATTGTTATTGTTGCAGTCTCACTCGGCGCTCGCTTGGTAGTATTCCCAATGCACTCGAAATCAAGCGTACAGGGAATCGGTTTATTCCTATGTACACTCCAAAACAAATTTGTTTATTTATTTTTTGTTCTATCCCATATGCTAATTTTATTTTAGTCTATGTTAAGTTGTAACATGATTTACTATGACATGCATGAATGTCTCAATTTCATATACAGCCTGTATTAACAATTAAAAAAAAGTCATTTATGTCGTTTTACTCATTAGGCAACGTATTTTCGATGTCAGTTTAAACATTTTTGATATGTCTTATAGAATATATTTACGGAATAATCGCCTGAACTGAACGATTACACCCTGTATATACTCTAATTGATTGAGGACGCGCTTGCGTCAATGACTCCTTAATTAAGGAGTAAATTGCAATATTACTCAATTCTCCTACAACAATTAATTGCAGGTGGTCGCGTTCACATAACGAGCATATCAGCGAACTATCTACAGAAGGCTATCGTCATAGCGATTAGATACTCTGGTGTCAGGAAGCAGTTCGGCCCCGACGGCGGTGAGGAAGTGCCAGTACTGGAGTACCAGCAACAGGTAACATACGTACACAATAAAATCCACATATCCTCGCCGTCGCAGAACAATAAATACAGTAGAAGTGCTTAGTTTGCATCGCACGTGTGTCAACAGGTCGCGGAGTTCCGCAAACTTGAGCTCAGTCCGTCATTTTCGCTTTATACGTTATGGTCTTGTCAATAATCTCGCGCCAAACCTCGAAAATCAAAAATTATAGTCGCACTTGTAATATTATCTATGGTGGGGTTTCATATCATTATTAAATCGTATTTATATATCTAGTTCTACTAGTATAGTAGCAGTAGAACGCCTTGTGAAAGAGTTCGTCCAGGGAAGTACTGCCTCCTTACCTATATCTGCTGCCAAGCAGTAATGTGACCATTACTGCGATCCAGTTTCGAAGGGGAAGGGTGCTGGTGATATTACAGGCACATGGGACTTGTCAACAACACTTGACAACTTGTCTCAGGGTGACGAGCGCAATGGCAGTACCCGACTGGTCTTTGCGACTTAAAGCTCTGAGTGGCGTTGCAACCGTCACTTGGCATCATAAAAAAAATACAGAAGCTCCTTTGAAAGCTCTTAAATGTGTTATGACCTTTACGACGGGCCGTACCCGGTACTGGTTACCTATCAGTAGTCTGAAATGACATTTTCCAGAAATAAAACGTTTGCTCGAATTTCCATAACCTCGAAAGTAATTTTGAGAGGAAAATGTTTTTTCTTTTAAACTAATCGTGCCTGTGCGATAAACATTCAACATATCCTGAAAGAACAACATCTTCGTTATAATTCGGTTTTCAGTGTAATGAAAATTCGAACAAAGGTCATTTCGGAAAAAGCGTCGAGTTTGTGATATGTTACCCTCGGTACTAAAAAGGAGTGACAAGATGTACACAATACAGCTACCAGATCGTCAAACTGTCATCTCCATTGACCGTCTCAAACCAGCGTACATCCTAAACGAAAACGAAGAAACTAGTACAAGCACCCAAGTGAAGCACACGAGGTCCATCATGAAGAGTTTTGGCCGAAAGGTGTCATATATCGGCGATTCCGCGGTCGGTTACCTGACACCAGATTGCGCCACACGTCGTGGACAAGTGCAATACGTGTAGATTAGTTGTTTAGTTAATTTTATTGTCATATTGTATTGTATGAATTTTAGTCCTTAAGGAATATATTATAACGGGCCATGTAACCTGACGTAAATGTCCGAATAAAATAAATAAATAAATCATGTTTTAATTTTAGCAAATCCGCCTGCTGCCATACTTGGCAGCGACCTACGCACTGCGCATCTTCAGCAACTGGTTCGGCGTCACGCACATCAGTATGACCATCAACCGAATGATGGGTAAGCATTATATCCATTATAAATATAGAGGTGATGAGGTTTTAAGTTTAAGTTCAATTTCTATCTTTTTAAAACAGTTTGTCTCTTTTAATGGTTCTACCGACACATCTCACGTAATATTCAGAGTACTTAATGACCGAGTCATCGATGTTTTCAGATTTAATTTGAAAAAATTAACTGCATTAGCCCATGCTGTTCCGTCAAAATTCTTGTGTTAATATTAGCTCGTCTTGTGACCGCTATGGGCAGTACCTATTCAAGTTGCCATAACAATGTCAAATATGCTTTATTTTGTTCGTCTATCTGAGGTCTTGTACGTTTTGCTATTTTCCAGGCGTAGACGACAATACAGCGGCAGCTAAAGGCATGGAGATCCACGCTCTGTCGTCAGCAGCCAAACCCATATCTGGGTGGATGGCGCGCGACGGCATTCAGAACTGCAGGGAGGCCTGCGGCGGACACGGCTACTTGAAAGGTATTCTAGTGCTAAGGCGTTCCACTGGGGTCTATACTGAGTCCAGAACTATTTGTTAATGTGACAGTTTTTGGTACGGGTACCTTTTTTCAGTGACGAACTTCGAGAGTAATCCCGTAGGTCATCAATCAGGTCAATAGTGGGAAAACGGCCGTAACTACGGATTTCGTGCTTCGAGAATAGAGCTCCTGAGTCCAAAGCTTTTCTTAGGGTTAACCACCCTACATTGAACTTGTCGGTACTCCGCCCTTACTTGTCGGTACTCCGCCCTTACTTGTGAAGCCTAAACGTGTGATTTATATGCTACGATGCCGTTAAACCGGGTTCAATCCTTAATAGTACACGTGTACTCCAGGGGGCTAGTTAAGTCCAAAATTAATGCTACTAGTGCACAAGCGTCCTACAAGGGACATTACTGGGTCCAAAGCTATTTTTAGTTTACGATGGCATCACAAGGTCTACAATGGGTCCTTGTACGTACGAATTTGTGAAAATTATACCATAGATAGTTGACTAAACTAATATTTTTTCTTATTGTAGCGGCGGCAATAGGTGATATTCGCAACGACAATGACGCAAACTGTACATATGAAGGAGAGAACAGTTTGCTACTACAACAGGCGAGTAACTGGTTACTCAGCGTGTGGCCGCGAAGACACAAGATCACAAGTGAGGATGCGCCACTGGGGTCTTTGGAGTTTTTGAACAATGTGGACCAATTGCTTGCAGAAAAGTGCAAATGGAATTCAGTTAAAGATATTGTTGAGCCAAAGAGTAAGATTTTTCTTTAAATTATTTAGCATTTACTTACCGGTACGGGTCTATTTCGAGGAGAGAATGTAAGCTCTTTGTCCACTACGTTGGACCAACAAACCCGCGATTCCTAGAATTTTATCACAGACACCAGTTTTTATACGTATATTTAAAGTGGTCATTTGGTATCGCAAACAGAAAGTGTATTTCGTAGAAAGGACGACAAATAAAAAATGACGCTGACGGCAAAACGCCGTTTGAACCCAATACATAGATTGCAAAGCACATAAAGAAATTCGTAAGATCTGCTGACTCCGGTGCGGTGGCGCCGGTGTGGCAATAGACGCTGCTAAGAGTATATAGTCAGCTATAAAAAAAAAAATATTTTTTCAGTGAACCTCAAATGTCTTTGGTTAATACCGCATACCGCATAACAGTGAAAGTAGGTTTTTTTTTATAATAACTCACACACTCAACATAGGCCAGCACTAGGGAAACCCTGAGTCGCAAGTGCCATGGACACACATAGACTACCACAAATTGCACCCAAATGAGTTTGGGAGATAAATAAATGTAGGCCATACTAACATTTCTCCCGGCCCGGGAATCGAACCTAGAACCTCTGCATGGCACCCTTCGGCCACAGAGGCAGTTATAGAATCAATCACTTTAAAAAAAATATTGTAAAATTGAGGACATACATCGATTACTTTCACGGTGTGAAAACACTCAAACAAAATATAATGCAAACTTACCTGTAAATATTACAAGAAAACCGTTCAATAGGTACTTTAGATATACCAATAATTTTTCAAATGGGTGTAATTTCCCTGGAGTCTCCCTGCAAGCAAAATGAACCGTATTAGTACGGGAAAAAATTAGAATTCGAGCTGAGGTAACACTCGACTCTTAACCAATCATTGAAACAATTTTTGCTTGGAAGCATTGACTTA
Organism: Hyposmocoma kahamanoa; assembly: GCF_003589595.1. NCBI lineage: Eukaryota > Metazoa > Arthropoda > Insecta > Lepidoptera > Cosmopterigidae > Hyposmocoma > Hyposmocoma kahamanoa. The sequence continues at coordinate 2,207,546 of NW_020654810.1, read as the reverse complement.
ATATGGACGTTGGGTCCGCGCTAAAAAGTGTCCGAACTTATAGGGCGTTAAAATCGTATACAGAGCGTCATTCACGCTTTAGTCTTGGTTTGTTTCTTCTGACAGCGAAGCAAGCAAAATTAGACAGTACTGCGATGACATTACAATTTAAATTCAACGTTTTAGCTTTTTCATATTCCTTTACATGTCACTACGTTTAAATAGGTTGACTTGGGACATTTTTTTCGTGGTTTTTGTATTAGACCCGTCGTCCATTTATTTGTAAGTCAATGCTTGGAAGGTAAAATTTGTTCTTGTCGCTTTCTAGATAAAATCACAGATACGCGACGAAAAAACATTCTCAGTTTTACATTCTCAGTTTTCTGTCGCTGGATAATGGTTGTATGCAATAAAAACTGCATAATTAGTCACTTTTCCCGGTCAGTACGAATAAAGACTACATTGTCTTAGTCGAAGTAATAATAAAATATATGATCTGTAGTATTTTGATTGGATTAGGTTATTGCCCGCGAGAAGCAAGGAATTGTTCATAGTGCCCGGTCCATGTGATAAATTCACGCCATCTTAAGCCTCGATTTGTCGAATGCACCAACTGTAATCTAGTATTACAGTCCGGATAAAGTAACAAATTTATCAAATTCATAATTACGGTAAACTTTTCACGGAGTTTTCTTACTTTTTCACAGATCTAATCCACATGTATAAATGGCTGACGGCGTACATGCTAAAGATGACCTTCGAGAAGGTGTCCAAGCTCAAAAACCAGGGCAAGAGCAACTTCGAGGCGAAGAACGAGTCCCAATCTTTCAACGCTGTCACTCTCTCTGTTGTCTATGGAGAAGTAAGTGATATACTACACCCTTGCTTTGTAACGTAAAACTTGAGCTCATGAAATGTGAGAACAGTTACCAATAATTGGAGTTAATCTACAGGATGACCGCTAAAGGTCTGCGTAGTATCTTAAAAACAGTTTTTAAGCGAACAAATCTTTTTAATAAAATAAAGTTATAGGGTGGCCCGTATCTCTTCTGATAATATTATTTTTAATCATTGACTTACAATTATATGGACGTCGGGTCCGCGCTAAAAAGTGTCTGAACTTATAGGGCGTTAAAATCGTATACAGAGCGTCATTCACGCTTTAGTCTTCGTTTGTTCGACTGACAGCGAAGCAAGCAAAATTAGACAGTACTGCGATGACATTACAATTTAAATTCAACGTCTTAGCTTTTTCATGTTCCTTTACATGTCACTACGTTTAAATAGGTTGACTTGGGACATTTTTTTCGTGGTTTTTATATTAGACCCGTCGTCCATTTATTTGTAAGTCAACGTTTTTAATACATAAATGGCTCAAAATAAATCGACAATACTCACTGATGTTCGGAAAATTCGTTAATGAACTCATTGAATTCAGTGCAGTGCAACAAACTCTTTGTTGTTGTTGAGTGTTAAGTGGTCATTAAATTGGATATACATGTTAACAGTACTCATAAATATCGAAATCTTAGGTTTTCGCGATTGTTACTCATGGGAAATGAAACTATGTTTCCGGATTGAAGTCGCGTATATTTGTTTTTTTAAACAAACTAACGGATCGGGTACCATGTCCCAGTCAACCGTGACCATGGGACCTGTAAAGGAACCGAGACGTTGGTTTGTTTGAAGAAACATATATACGCGATATAAATCCGGAAAAATAGTTTCATTCAGCATTCATAAAGTAAAATAATTACAGTTAGTGTCCAAAATACAAGCACGCTGTGTTTTTTTTTTCAATTTTTTAATGCAAAAAGTTACATTGCTAGGTTGGCAATACATTTTACTTCACTTTGAGTCCAAATTTGAACTAAAAGTATAGTGCTCCACACGGGAGCAAACATCCGTCTCAGACGTTATATTGAACAGCACTTACCTCGTGATTGTACTTTAAAATCAGAACCCTTTAACAATAACAATAAATACATTTATCCAATATAGCCTGCTACCAGTAAATAAACTATTTTGCTATATTTTGACACAATCTACTTGTTTAATTTTCCAGAATTACATTCTGAACCACTTTTACAAGACTGCGCTTGCTTTCGAAGACGCAGCGTGCAGAAAAGTTCTATTGAAATTAGTATCTCTGTACGGTGCTTTCATATTGGAGAAGCATTTGGCTACATTGTACATTGTAAGTATATAATTGCTGGAAAACGTTAAGGTATAATGTGTAATAAGAACAAGACAAAGAACCCTTCTTTGAAATAAATAGCATGATTTACCGCTCATTCCCTTTAGAACATTTTTACGATTATAAGAAAACCATCACAACTTTTATTAAAGAAACTTAGTAGCAGTAGAGCACCTTATGAAAGAGTTCGTCCAAGGAAGTACTGCCATCTTACCTATTTCTGCCGCCAAGCAGTAACGTGAGCATTACTGCGTTCCGGTTTTGAAGGGTAAGGGTGCTGGTGAAATTACAGGCCACGGGACACTGGACTTGTTAACTTATGTCTCAGGGTGACGGGCGCAATGGCAGTGCCCTTAAGATCTTTGCGATTTAAAGCTCTGAGTGGCACTGCAACTGTTACGGTGTATAAGTGATATGCCTTGCTTGTCCCGCCGCTTAGTATCATAAAAAAAACTAAAGATCGATTGAATAGTATAGCAGCGCCATCTAGTGAACGAGAAGCAGTTCTTATCGAGTTTAACTAAATGCATGAGACGTGAACGGAGTACACAAACAGTGGTGGCACAGGGCGGCTTCTTCAGCAACGAGCAAGGCCTGCTCCTCCGCGAAGGCATCCTGCAGCTGTGCGCGTTTGTGGCGCCTGACGCCGTGGCGCTGGTGGACACGCTGGCGCCACCCGACTGGTGCCTGAAGAGCGTTCTAGGCATGGCCGACGGGGAGGTGAGGAAAAGTGATACGTAACACAAAAATATTTTTTTCTACTCTTGTAGGTACTTTAATCTGTCAATTATAATTTCATAAACCATATCATAAAGGAGCTCTTTTCAGTTACGAATCAAAATTGTATTGTTTATGGTTTACACAGAACCATCATGAGTTGCAAAAAAGAACATCGTATTTTTGCTAATTAAAATATCAATTAGGATGCCACTCAATCACTTTACTGCCTCCTAATTGGTTAAATTTGCGGATAAAATATATGCGGTACTGAACCAGTTCTATCTCTTTGTTTTTTTGTTTTTTGTTTTTCTTAAAGAAATGTACATTAAATATTGGTTCTGTTTCATAATTTTATTTACTCAAAGAAAAAGTATTGTATACAATCATTACATAATTAGGTTTAAACATCTCGTACCTATTATTTAGGCTACTCATTATGCAACAATTGCATAAAATACTATTTTGAAATTCTCTGCAATTACGCTATTGGTGTAAACAGTAAACTGCCGTTCAAAGGGTAACAAGTCAATTTCTTTCTCAATGGAAGACTTTTTGATTTATTTCGATAAAATTGTACTAATGGCAACGTTTCAACGCTGACTTTTACTTTAAAATATTACAAGTACAGACTCAGCTTCTTTGAACCTGAACAAGAGCAATAACCTGTCAAAAATGAAATGGCTGCCATCTGTTGGCCGTTCTGAATATTATTACAATCGTATTGTGGTTTTGCTTGATACCATCTATTGATCACCACTAAGAATCAAAATAAGGGTCCGAATAAGCAGAGTTACAAGAACGACATTTCTTTATAAGAGATCGGGTATCTATACTTATACTTCGTTTCTATCCATTTTGAACAAAAAAGGAAACAAAGAAGTCACTCGCCCGACCATAGACGGTTTAGTAATGCCAACTAAAAACTAGCGGTTTTCCTTCCATAACCTATAAAAGCATATTTAAAATTTCCGAAATGTTCATTTTAAATCCTCCTTCAAATCCTTACACTTACATACTCGTTCGATTGCGATTGAAATTAAAAAAAAAAAAAAAAAACTTTAATTGAATGAACCGAATGTTTTTCTCCATACACCACTATGCAACCATAGACAAGTAATAGTTGTATAGTTGAAAAATAACCTCACTTTTGGACTACCATTTTTCAAATACGATCTTACGATGCCATTCAAATTAATATTGTTGAAAAAAGTGATGAGATATCAAGTCGAAATCTTCTAAATATGCGGGAAAGTGTTACGTATTCGATTTATTAAGTGACTGCTTTAGAATTTTAACCAAAATGGATTGAAACAGACTTTAGTATTATTACATCTGTGGTATTGTATTGTTTCAGGCCTACAAACACATTCAGAACAGCTTCATGATGTACCCAGGAGCCTTGGAACGACCTGAGTGGTGGCGAGACGTAGTTTTCTGGGATACCTACGTGCCTTCCAAACTATAAATAAAAATTAAGCGCTAACAAATTTTCAAGCTTGTACATGGTGACGGTTATATTACGTTAAACTTTTATCAACTAAGAACAAACATAATGGTTGAATTTTTATAATTTTACATATCGTTGATCTATTTACATTATGCAAGTCTAAGACAATAATCAATTACTATATACAACTTAAGTTTAAAAAACTTAATAAATACATAAATACCCGTCTACACGGTCGAACTTTACCGCAAGTAATCTTGCGCAAGAAAAGTAAAACTCCTGCAACCCACTCGTTCTGTACCCTTTTCTATTACACAATACACATGCTGATATAAAGCGTAGTCGATTTGCGCTAATTTACTCGTGATGAAGGTCGACCGTGTAAACGGTCCTTTAGTGTATAGGTGAAAGGAAAGTATATTATTACACAATACATTATTATTTACATGTTAAATTATTTTATATACAAATTATTATATTGTTACAGGCTGTCTTTTTTGAAGATGGAGTAAAGTGACATTTATTGGATGGTTGCTAGTTTTCGTAAAATTTTAAATAGTGATGTAGTTATCGTCAATTTTATCGATAGATTGTTAAAAATGTTTGAATTGTGAATGTTAGGACGTTCTAATTGCTTTTTTATTCTTATTTTGACTGTTGGTGTGTTAGTGTCGAAATAAAATTTAAGTCATGCACATTTTAATAAAAACAATCGGATTTGATTATGTATTAAATTCAAATGAAAAACTTTGAAATAAGTCTACTGTTTGTATTTTCAGAAGGTAACCATTCAATTGAACCTGTACCCAGCATTTGGACGAACGAATTGAAAGAACGAATAAATGAAACATATTCGTCTTTTTATTGCACAAGCGTGACCATTCAGTCCATAGTCGATAAAATATTTATCGACTGCAATCACTAGCTGCTTGCAAGCGGGCAACACTTGCGAAATGAACTGTCATTTTACTCCCATCTTCAAAAAAGACGTACCACAGATAGAAGTTCATATTGATAATTATTATTGATAATTATTTCCGTATGAACGCGTGTGACACATCCCTCTACTGTTCTCGTATGTAAAGTCGGGCTGGTTATAAGACTGATATAATTCTTCCTTGATACAAAAACTAATATTTTTTGCCGTCTGTACATAATAATGCCTATACATTGTTGTAAGGTTTATATTAAAACAAGGGAATAGTAAATGGTTCCATTTATAAATTTGAACGAACAAATGTATATTAATTTTAAAACCCATATTAAATTGTCCAAAAGAAAATCGGTCTAATTTTGAATTTCTGTCAATCTAGTCAGTTTGCCTTTGTGGCGTGTATTGTGTGCGAGTATATTTAATATATCGTAACGTTAAGGTACTTTTTGACCAGACTACATAAAAAGCACGATGGGTGTTTATTATTGAAAACTGGGCTCAAGAGTCATTCACAGAATCAAAAGTAAACACTGTAAACAGGAACTCTTACAGGAGAAAAGACGCGCGTAATATGAAAACTATCTAACTCGAGAAACGTTTATGGCGGACTTTAGAATATTAATTAGTACGGGGCGTGCGTGGGTGTGATGTCGGTAATCACCTTTAAGGGACTAACCACATTTATTCACACGCAATCGCATTAATTGACCATAAACTAGATGCTATGTAAATTACACAAACAATTTTCTTCATCCTGTAAAGTTGTCTAAAAAAGTAATTAATTAATCTTTAATTTAATTAAGATTTTAACCACTTTATATCACTCTTCCTATATTGCAACACAGCCTATTCTGACTACTGATGATGACACACAGCTAGGTAAGGCACTACAAATACAGCCTAATACGCTGCGTTGATGTGTATGAGTACGATTCTATGCAAATCAACGCTTTGTTTAATTGTAGTGCCACGTGTCGCCGCGGCAGTCGTAACCAACCTTTACGAATTTTCGAACCATTTCTTTAAATTGGTTAAAAAGAAAATGAAACTATTTTTCCGGATTTAATTCGCGTATATTTGTTTTTTCAAACGGTTGACTGAAGTGGTAGTCATCATGGGACCTTTAAAGGGCCCGAAACATCGGTTTGTTTGAAAAAAACAAATAAACGCGATTTAAATCCGGAAAAATAGTTTCATTTCCTATGTGTAACAATCACGAAAATCTAAAAACTCGATTGGTTAAAAAATTTAAGGTGCAGGCGGTAACATATCAGTTAGGAATTTGACTAAATTGTTAGCATAATTTTATTATAAGTACATTCCTACAATAAAGTGAGGTGTTATTGTTATATTATTATTTTTTATAGTGGATAAACTTGAAAGAGGTAGGTGCGGGCATTATGACTCAATACCTTGGTGTTTGATGTAATAAATTATATAAAAATATATTTTTTTTATATATTTTTTTGTTTAATTATTTTACTAATTGATATCCGTTCAAGCGAGTCTCGGGCTCGTACACGAAGGGTTGCGTACAGCAAAGTAATATCCTGGCGCCGTCTAGTAGGCACACGATCGAAGAGGAATACTAGTTATATTTTCCTCAGTGATCGGAAATTTGGGTGCATGAGGCAATAGCCTGTTTACTTGTGACCGTCAGGATGGTTGGTCGCCTGTCGCATCTGGCACTGAGTGTATATTCAAGAATTGCTACGTATTTGATACTATTTGCAACCTTTTCTAAATAATTGCTACCTTTGATATATTCTGAGAAATAAAAAATAATAAGTGACCAGCCATTCTGACGTCAGGATGGCTGGTCGCAACTTTGTTCAGCATGAAGCGAGCAGATTTTCCAGTAGTACACACATCAAAAAAAGTTTGCGATCACTTCGAAAAACTGAAATCTTTTTTGTTACTGTAGATTATATTATGATTTTTTCTTCTTTTTAGATTCTTTATTAAAAAATAAATTAGAACATAAAACAATGACCCCGTTCAATTGCTTTTTCATATAAAAAGGCTTTCAGTCCTAGCTTACGCTCATTCAGAAATCTGATTTAGTCAATTATAAGCGATTCAAGATATTTTTCGCGGAAAGTTGTGATTGAAAAAATGCCAAGAGGATTATCAGAGGTTTTACGAGCTAGAATAGTAACTTTGAGGGAAGAAGGATACACCACGAGAGTAATAGCACGCAGACTTGCTATATCCCAATCCTGTGTCGTGGCTACTTTGCAGAGGTATCACGGAATGGGGAATTTAGCTGACCGACCCCGCAGCGGTCGCCCAACTGTTTTGACAGCTGCCCAAAAGCGCTATATTAGATTGCTGGCAGCCCGTGATCCAACAATCAACGCCACTAAAATAAAAGCAGAAGTCAGGGCCGCCTCTGGGCTTGAAGTTAGCACGCAGACCGTTCGCAATTGCTTGCACCAGGCTGGATTACGAGCACGGAGGTCTTGGCGAGCTCCGCTCAATTCTCGGCAACGTCAACAACGAAGATTGCAGTGGGCTAGACTTCGGCAAAATGAAGAAGGTGAGGACGAAAACATTTGGCAAAACTGTCTCTTCGTTGACGAATCCCGAATCAGCACTCATCCAGATAACCGACGTGTCCGTGTCTGGAGAAGACCAGGCGACCGTGAAAGACAAAGAACTGCCACTGGAACAGTTCAGCAAGGCGGAAAATCGGTGTCCTTTTGGGGTGGCATTATGATTGGAGCTAGAACGCCTTTGATCCCGTATCGGGGCTTCATGACAGCAGACATGTACAAAGCAGTTGCTATTGATGATATCGTCAGACCATTCCGAGTAAACCATGGGCACCAATTTGTACTGGTCGATGATAATGCGCCCGCACATCGAGCTCAACGAGTCAATGCTGCTCTTCAAGAATACGATATCACACGATTAGACTGGCCTGCCGGCTCGCCCGACTTAAACCCAATAGAGCACGCGTGGGATGCTCTTAAACGAGCAGTATGGAACCGTGAGCCACGTCCCCAGACAGTTCCAGAGCTCAGGGAAGCCGCTATTGAAGAATGGGAGGTTACCCCAGGAAATGCTGGATAACTTGATCCTCAGCATGCCCAGGAGGATCTTCGCATGTATTCGAGCCAGGGGAGGAGTTATTCTATATTGAATTCACACCTTTTAATAATAAATTGTTGTTTAAGTTTAATTAAACAGTCTTTTTCTTTCTATGAAATTTCTATCACTATTACATTATGATTAATGGCTCAATTTTTTAAAATAAATAATAAAAAATAGTTTTATATTTTAATTTCAAACAGGGTATTCCTATTTAAAGAAAGCACACAACATAGATTTTGTCTTGATAAAGTTAAATTTAAAGAATTATAGGAGCTTATGCTATTGATCGCAAACTTTTTCTGATGTGTGTATGTATTAACAATAATTGCTACCTTCACGAATTAAAGGTATACGCTTCTTATCTACATTAGTTAAAAAAATATAACCGATTGAACATTTTACGAAGAAGTATCAGACCAGCTATCCTGACGGTCACGTTTACTTCGCCCTCAAAGCCCCTGCGACCACGCTGGCTCATGCGGGTTGGGGACTTGATACGTTTTTCAAGTTGGAAATGAAAATTGTTTTTTCAGATCTTTTTTTTTCAACAAACCATTAACATTGCGCCAGCCGTGACTATAGGCTCTGTAGAGTGGTTGGGAAACTTGTCAATTTTCCAACTTGGAAAACCGTGAAATTGGGAATTATAATTAGTAATACAAAGATCTAACACAAAGGCAACATTTATATTGCAGAGGAACGGAATAGAAGCTAATTTTTGTAACTATATTGTACATAGCATAATAAACTTTATGGTCAATTTTATAGGTACAAAATGCATATCGACTGGGAACTGGCAACCGGTACTATCTCAAATTTGACAACTACATTGACTTTACCGGTGAAGGAAAAAATTGATTGCGTCATTTATATACCATCTGGCTTAGAATAATAACGCAGAGAAACCTACTCCGCACACGCTAAGTGAGGCAAATTGAAGCGCGCCAAAAGGGCCTACACGAGCGGGCGGGCCTTCAGTGCTCAAGGTCAACTTGCACCGCAAACAGATCTAGAATTTTAACTAAACATGACGAAATGTGCGGTAAATGAGTGTAAAAATACGTCAGACAAACATAAAATAGATACTAACATCACATTCCACAAGGAAGTAACGCGTTTCAACTTGTATTTTTATATAAATATTCACTAAAACCGAAAATTAACCTACTACTAAAACTAGCCTACATGAATTTGATTTTTGCCTCACTTGTGACAGTTCGTTTGATATGAAACTATCATTCTATGCGTTATTATTCTAAGCCTTTCGGTTTATCTAATAAAAATACGTAGTGTATTATATACACATAAAATAAAAATATTTAAAAACTACGTATTTTCATTTATTAAATCAGATGCTATAAAATGACGCAGATAATTTTTTTCTTCACCTGTAAAGTCAATGTAAAGTTGTTAAAATTGAGATAGTACCGGTTGCCAGTTCACAGTCGATATGTAAATGCGCGAGCATACATGAGAAATCCGCGGAAGATTTTGGCTCGTATCTAGTTTGTACGTTAGAAAAGGAAAGAAACCTAGGTCGAAGGATTTTTTTCTAAGTGTTCGATCTTTGTATTGACAATCATATCAATTCTCCTAAGTCATATAAGTGAAAATAAAGTGTAAATATGCTATAATCTATACTTCATTAGAATATACAAATAACACAAGGAAAATCTTAATATTTATTTATTCATTTCAACTAAAAATTAAAGGGTTTTAGTGGGTTTCAGTCAAAGATTAACAAAAAAAAAGCAGAAGAAAAGACGCTGGTGGATGTTATCATTCAACCAGAGCAGGTCGAGATAAGGTTTTAAGATTTTATTGAATTAAACGTATATAATTTGCTTTATCTCATCATATTAATCAGTCACATTACCTAATGCTGTCACTCGAAGCAATGATCGCCAAACGCACGCTCCGGCGCGTTGCTGCGGATTAGGCTTGTATAGTGAATGAACTACGAACTATTAGGAATATATTCTCTACACTGATCGACATGAACTAGTTCGTCTGGCACGGTTTTAATAGTTCATCGTTCTTTTTAGTTCAGTACGAACTAGGAACTGTCTGCGTTGACAGTTCACCTGTATTTTATACAGTAAGAACGGTGCGAGCGGGACAAATAGCGATCTTTCACTACTTTTAGTACAAGTTTGAGCAAGTTTGAGTGGGATGCACGATTGAACTTTGCCAGCTCGTTCTAAGTCTCTAATACGTATCTACATTATATACATATACTAGCTAGCAAAAAAGTAATATTTTTTTTTAGGTATCTGTATGTATAATATGAACCTACGTGTACGATTATATGAAATAGTTGTACCTAAATATTGATTTTTAAACACACCATTCTAACTAAAATTGTTATTTTGTATGATATTTAGTTAGATTGACAGTCTTTAAACCAGTAAAATACGAAGGAAAACCAAATGGTACCGATTCCATACAAATTGTATTTTTAAATATTTAGTACAGTGTACTATTGACCTCATAATACTAGAAGTCCGTAGTAGTTCATGTGAATAAAATTACTAGTTTGGAGCGTTCGTTCAATGTCCGAGCAAGGACAAGACGAACTAACTAACTAAGGAACTAGATGAACTAGAAGACCGACCTAGTTCAGTTGACCGATTGAACTAAGATCGCTCCCTCTAAGGACCGATCAGGCACAAGTCTACTGCAGGTTGCCTCGCGCCTTTGAAGTGACACACGGTGGATCTGACGAGCCCCTGCTCTACAGGAGAACCTGCGCCGGCACGGACGATCCATAGTTTTACAGGCCGCGCCGTGGGAAGCCAGCTTTGGATTTCAAGCATTTCATTGTCGAAACTAAAGGACCTACTTGTTCGTTGTTCTGAACTTTTCTAATGCAAGCTTGCGTGAGCATCCGAACGACCTCTATTCCACCCAATTAACCCTGCCCGTCTATTACAAAGTAAGTTTCTTCTTGTGAAAGAAGAATTTTGTAATTGAATTTGAATAGTAAATTACTTCCGTCAATCATTCTGTCGTTATGTGGAAAGGGCGCAGTGAATACCTACAACGAATTTTCTTTTAGTTTAAATTGATTTTATTTTACTAACCGCAGTGCCTTCGACACACAAAATAGAAGTCTAAAAAAATGTTCAACGTTTTAGTGATTCCTATATTTTTTATTTCTTTGTAAGTATAATAATAATACTATCTTGTCAAGGTACAGTTAAGAGCACATAAAGCTGCATACAATTGACTTTAAATCTTGAATGTGAAGCTAGACACGTTTTTCACCGTTTTTTTTAATTGTTATGCACATGATTTCGTACATACCTAGGTATCCGTGATTGCAATTTAGTTTGTCGTAATAAAATTTTGATGAAAAAACCGGCCTCAAAAGTTCGGCTTTGTTATTGGAATTACATTTATTTGCCAAGTTTTATAGAAATCGGTTAACGGAAAATGCGCGAAACCGGATTCATCCCTTAGTTTGCCGCCCTTAGATGTGGAATATTTTCTTCAAATAAAAATAGGACCACTACTGGGGCTCGCTCTTTCCAACAAAAAAGATGCCGTAATCGCGTTACACAAAAAAATACAGTCGAAATGAGAAATTCCACCTTTTCTTAAGTCTGCTAATCCTCAAGTCCAAATCCTATAGTAAATATATTACCTAATACCAAAAAACGTTGTAATATTGTGTGCAATATTTCATATTAATTTTAGCTTCCTACCTCCCGCAAGATCAGATCTCACACCGGTCCTGAAAGATTTATTGGAAAAAAAAGACCTTGAACTAGTCCTAATGGATCTCCTAAACAGCCTAACTAGACGCCACGAGCTCACCTGCGTCGCAATAATATGCGATCCAATTTATTTGAACGTGTTTGAAGGCGCGCTGTTCAAAAAGACGATGTCTGTGCCATTCGTAATGGTGAGTTTCGTACAAATTCATCTCCTTCTTCTACGGCCTTTAGCCACCTACTGCTAAATGACCCTCGTCATTTGCACTCCATTCTCTCAGTTCCTGAACTATTTGCATACAAGTTTTTCTAGGTGTTTTGACTACATTGTTTAATTGATCGCTTATGAATCCCGGGATCGTGTCATAGAATTGAGAGGATGCGCCCAGCAGGCGGAAGGAGTCGTCTGCGATGTTAATATTGAACAGCCTGAACATACTCACTACACTCTGACATAATTTCTGCTCTTCCGCTACATTCCGCGGACTTGGTGTGAAATAACTAGCATTAATTTAGAGGTCAATGGAACAGAACTTCAATAAGTATCAGGAAGTTTTGTACATCGAGAACGCTCTCAGCATTGCGGCACAATGCATTGTTGTCGTATTTATAATTTAGTCTTGACATGGATTGATACCTACCAACAAAGATCAACCAGATTGTGGTCACCCCAAAGGCATAAAATGTTGTGAGTGGTTTACCACGGTCTTACAGGTTTTTCTTGTACAGATAGTGGTAGAAGAACACGAGGACCTATTATCACCAAATTTTAACACTCTGGAGTCTTTAAGAGAAGCTAGAAGAGATGGTTGCAATATGTATGTTGTCTTCTTGGCGAATGGACTTCAAGTTAGCAGGTTGCTGAAATTTGGAGACAGGTAGATATATTGCAGATGATGAAGATAGTTTGAGATTGTAAACCCAGTGAGTTATTAAAAATATCTATAAATTTTTCATGCACAAACAGGTTCGCTTTCGTGCGCCTTCGTAAAGAGCAGCAGTGAGGCGTACATATATTTATGGGTCGATGCAGACAGACAAACCGATTGGATAATGACAAATCTCTCATATTTTTGATGTAGAATCAGTTTTCAGCGTCCAATCATCTTTTAAGATTGCCGGTCTACTTAAGTACTTCACAAATATGTCTCACAGGAAACTACCTACCTATTTAATATTCAATCATCATCATCAACCCATTATTACGTCCTACTGCTGGACACGGGCCTCCTTTCAGGCGAAGGTTTAGGCCATCGTCCGCCACGCTAGCCCAGTGCGGGTTAGGGATTTCGCACGGGTTGTGAACCTTCTTGCAGCTCTTGATAAATTTCAAATTCAGCCAGGATTCGAACGAACCCACAACCTCTGTTTGAGAGGCCGTAGGTCAAACTATTAGGCCATCACGGCTTTTTTCTCATTCAATATTCAATCAGTATGGTTTAAATACTTTCAGACACCGAATATTGGATACCAGAGCAAAATACATAATTCTCCACGACTTTAGACTCTTTCATAGCGAGCTTCATTACCTCTGGAAACGTATAGTCAACGTAATTTTCGTTCGCCACTATAAGAAAATCCTTGGCAACATTAAGAGCAGAGCTTGGTTCGATTTAACCACGGTACCTTTCCCTAACCCTATTCGAGGTGTCTTGGTGCCACGAAGAGTTGATATTTGGAAGAACGGGAAGTTTCACTATAATAGAGTCCTCTTTGCCGATAAAACAAGGAATTTGAATGGAGAAATCTTGAATGTTGTGTATTTGGATCACGTGCCTTCGGTTGTTATTTTGAAGAGTAATGAGAGTGGTAAGATTGGTGGTGTTGAAATTGAGGTAAGTAGCTAATATTGAAAAAACAGAAGGCCCTAAATACATGTCGTCAAAGGCATCGGGGTTCCTATTCCTAATTAGCTAAATACGATAGACGATTATGGATAAAATATAATTGGAGATAAAATGAATCTAAATGTCAAAAGCCGCTCCAGTTCGGGATTTATTTCAGATCCTCAACACTTTAGCTGGCAAAATGAACTACAACGCCAAGCTATACCAGCCAGTAAACATTGAGCTCTACAAATGGGGTCATATGCAAAGCAACGGCTCCTTCTCAGGGCTTCTTGGTGAAATGGTCAACGGTAAAGCAGATGTGGCCCTTGGCAATCTGCAGTACACGCCTTATCACTTGGATTTAATGGACTTGAGCATACCTTATACGTCGCAATGCTGGACTTTCTTGACTCCAGAGGCACTGACTGATAATTCTTGGAAAACCTTGATCCTACCTTTTAAGTAATATAAATATTTCCTATACTATTACTAAATAGCCTAAAAATATAATAGGGTAGAATGTTATTTAGAACATCGACTGCACGTTAGGGGTGCGTACAGAGCTGATGGATGCCATGTATGTGTATAGTGGCATAGCGTGCTAACCTGCCGTCGCCACCTTTGTGTTGTTTAGGGTATTGTTTTCAGTTAGGGATCGCCGCCGCTCCCATTGCTGTGTGCATGACGTCCGAGGCCATGGCTTGCGAACAGATCGCACTACGAAATGCACGAGTGCAGCTCGCGAGCCATTGGTACAAATGCAAACAGCATTCGCCAAATTTGTACGCATATTTCTGTCACGGCATAGGTAACCGACACCGTCATTTCTCCAAGTAAACTAAAGCACTGCTTATGATATTACAAAAATGTGTTTTATTAAACAGAGAGATATAGTGAAATTAAGTATTTTTCATTGCAGACTCTACATGTGGGTAGCCGTGCTTTTGGTACTGCTAATAACAGGGTCAATATTTTACGGCCTAGCAAAGTTCTACATGAATCTTCTAGATTTGAAGGATAAGGATCGCAGAAGCACTCCTGGTTTCAACGAAAAAGGAGATGATACTGGTTTGTTGTCACCCCATGGCTTCCCACCGGAAGCGCATGAAGAGATTAGTCAGGGGCAATAGCAACACCTTCCTGTATATAGTTACGCCTATAATAACAAAGGGCATTAATTGCAAATCCAACATCCTAGTAGTATGTAGAGGACGAACTTTGTCCGTATACTTGAAGGTCACACTTCAAACTCGACTCAGACATCACACAAGTGTGCTAATGTGATTATTTGCATTCCAGACTCAAAACCTGGGTTGTACCTGTTTGGCGAAATAATTAACAGCATTCTTTACACGTATGGAATGTTACTCGTCGTCTCTTTACCCAAGTTGCCTACTGGCTGGTCTATAAGACTGCTCACTGGGTGGTACTGGCTATACTGTATTCTGCTTGTCGTGTCGTATAGAGCTAGTATGACTGCGATATTGGCGAATCCAGCGCCGAGGGTCACTATTGATACTTTGAGGGAACTGGTTGATAGCAAGGTAAATAATGAAGTAAAACTAGAAGTAAATTTCTTTGCTAACCCAGTGAAGGTTCAATTATGCAAAATAGTTGCGCTTGTGTTGAATATTTTTTCATTTAGTTAATGTTCCCACCCTCCCTCAGCGTAAAATTAATAACAAACGACTACAATCATAAATACTACCAACAACTCCTTGGGATGCCTTATAGAGGCGAAACGTGTGTCGAGTATATTTTTGGTGTTCGTAATTGTAGTTGCGTTTGTGTTATTATAAGTACATAGATTTCCACAAAGTAACGTCTCTATAACGAAGAAGGTAACTATACTAATAGATAAGATAGCTAGCATCTTGCAGAACTACCTTGGTACCTACTTATAGGAGAGGTAAGTTTTTGCGTCGTCATTATCCGTCTGTGTAATTAAGAATGTTACAGGTTACAGGTACCAGCTTTTATCAGCGTCTAAAAAGTGTGACATTGTCTGTAAATTCCAGATGTAACATTTGTTTTGGTAGATTCTAACAAAACCTCTTATCGTTTTTTTGGAAATTTCCCTAAGGCTCACTTATGTCCACAAACTCCCTTAATGAAATGCGAAGCAGGCGCTCTTGGCGGCATATAATGTGAATCTTAGAGAAATCAGTTTTTAAATACTGTATAAATGTGTTAATTTATTATAGGTTAACGTTTTTCCGCAACCTCATATTTGATGAAAAATGATACAGACAAGATGGGTATACATTAGCCTGGAAGAAGACTGTTGACTTTATCTAGCTTAAAATCTATCTTTTTTTAAATAATGAACTCGACCAATAGTTCAGCTTCTTTGCTGAACCAATTGTGAAGGTAAATGAAAAATGCTTTGATTTCCAGGTAACCTGTGGAGCCTGGGGCATAGAAACGAAGAAATTCTTCGAAGATTCCCACGACGACATTGGCCAGAAAATTGGCCAGAGATTCGAAACAATCGATGATCCTATGGACGCCGCAAACAAAGTCGCACGAGGAACTTACGCGTATTACGACAACGCAGATTTCCTAAAATACATAAGCGTTAAGAGAAAAAATACCTCCATGCCTATGGAAGAGTTCGAAAATTCCACAATGAACGGTACAGAAACAATCGAAGTTACGAATACAGAAAGAAACTTGCATATTATGACGGACTGCGTTGTCAATATACCAATATCGATTGGGTTTCACAAGAACTCCCCTTTAAAACCATTAGCTGATATTTATTTGAGGCGGATTGTCGAAGTTGGTTTGGTGGAGAAATGGTTAAACGATGCCATGTACTCCATACGAACTCTGAACACGGTAGACGACGAAATAAAAGCTCTAATGAACTTGAAAAAGTTGTACGGGGCTTTTGTGGCATTAGGTATAGGTTATCTTGTAAGTTCTATAGTGCTTATTGCAGAATTAATTCACTGGCACTTGATCGTGAAAAGGGATCCAAATTTTGATAAGTATGCATTAGATTTGTACTATATGAGTAAGACAAAAAAACAGTAACTTATGTATAAGCCCACACCTATTTCTGCTGCCAAGGAGCAAATGTAAATATTGACAATATTGACTTAGTTCCGTTTTTAAGGGCGCTGGTGAAAATACAGGGATATGGGACTTGTCAACTTTCTGTCTCAGAATGACGGGCGCAGTGGAAATGCCTCTCAAAATTTGCGATTTAAAAGTTCTGAGTGGCACTACATCTGTTAAAGTCAGGCCACACAGTCGCGGTATAGCTTGTGCGGTAGGACTTGTGTCACGCCACACCTCATTTTCAAACTTTTTTCCATCCTGTAAGTTACACAGATAAAGAAAGCACCATGTCACTGTCGGATAGTGATGAAGAACCTCATTCTTTTACTAGCGCTAAATCTGCGAAAGTTCCACATTCCTAGTACTTCGCTTTGAACAGTCACCTACTGCTATTTGCTATCCAGGCTCTTTTTTTTACGATACCAAATGACGGGATGAACAAGTCGTGGACCTAGTGGTATAATGAAGTAAAAAATAGTATATTCACGAATTTGATTTGGCTTCTTGGAAATCTTTTCCCCAAATCATTTCCTTCTTTAAACTGTTTTTATAATTTCAAACTAGGCTATGATTGCACTAATGATATAAGTTTTTCAGTAGAATTCATTTTGACATTAATTAAAACATACTCCACAGTTTAAAAAAAATTACAACGTTCAAGCCCGCTGAAGCCCCGCTAATGTCCCGCTCCCGGACCGCGCCCCGCCGTAGACGCGTTGTGTGGCCGGTTGCATAGAACCATAGATAACCTAGAACTCAATGTATTACAACATCTGCGCCCGCACCCGCGCCGCGTTCGTCGCGGGCGTTCGGCCCCGCACCGCGTTGCGTTTACTACGCGTTTCAGTGTGACAGGGTTCATGTGAACTCATACATTACAAACATTTCCGCGCCCGGAACGCTTCCGCGGCCGCCTCTGTGTGGCCAGAGCATTATGGGTAGGCGTGTCGCTTACCACCTGACACGACATGATAACAGTCATTTGATGATAATCATTGTATAACAATGTTGTAAAATTTCTAAAATACTTGATTTTAGGTGCTGAAATAAAATAATCTAATGGCAGGAATTTCCTGTTTGATTCAATAAGATCCCAAATACTTAGCATATTATTTCTTTATCTAGACAACCTAGCGGTAAGAGTGGTGGTAGCCCAGTGAGAGATCGAATGCTTCTCAATTCAGAAGGAACATATACTTATGACTTTAATTTCTAAATTACATACATTTGTGAATAATTAATAGCAATACCTTTTGTTAATAGTGAAGGAAAAACATTGTGATAAAACTTACACATTGAAGGTTCGCCCTGAGAAAATGTGTTAAGTCCCCAGTCCATATCTATGTCATAAACTTTCTCCTTAGAAGAGACCTGTGACCAACAGTTGAACGAATGATGGATTAGATATATATACAGCGTGTCCCAAAATTCAACGATAAGCGGGCGCTGGAGGGTGGACCTGCGCATAACTACTTGAGGAAAAATAAGAAAAAAAATCTATCTAATTTTTTTTTCAATTACGATAAAAAAATTGTTATTCTTCGAAAATTTACTCCCTTAATGATATTTTGAATCACCACGACCACATTTTTTCAGATATTTCTGATGTTTTAATTTTAACGGCCACCTAAGTAGTACTGCTGTCTACCACAACTCTTAAAAACCCTAGAATGCCTGCAGTTTTACACAAAAATTTCTTGGAATTTCAATGGCACGAGTGCGTAGTCGATACAATTTAGAAATTAGAGAGAGAGAAAAATACCGAGAGATATACGTTAGAAAGAGATAGATAGATGTCCTTTGTTGAATAGCAATAACGCAGGTAGAGAAGTTTATCGTTGAATTTTGGGACACGCTGTATATATATATATATATCATCTGACGAAACATTTAGGCGCCGGCTGAAAGACCTTTTCTTGAAAAATCCTATATACTCTGTAAAAGAATTTATGGACTTTAAATTATAACGAATTCAGTATTTTCTATTTTTATTCTAATTTTTACCGCATTAACATACTCTTTTTTAATTGTTATCAACTTATGACGATCCTTGATGGAGAATGATATTTGATATGTAATTTAATGACAACAATATTATATAATGAATTGTTAATTATCTAATTATTGTGTGCTTTTCTTATAGTTTTCCTTTTTGTCTTGACAATCTCAATATAATTTCTTATACTTTGAAATATAGTGCAATTTATACTGTAATGTTATATTTGAGAAATAAATGAATCTGAATCTACATCTTATGCTATTGTAGAAATTATAAGAACACATTTTCTATTTAAAATAAGTTTAGTTATATTCATCATCATGAAGTTATACTATACTAGTGGTTACAATTATTAATTAAAACAAATTATTAATTTAAAATCTAATCAAAATTTTACCATCAGTCACTTTTTTAAATATCTGTCTAAAAATATTTTAAATTTATTTACCATCTAAAATTAAGTTACAAAACTAATAAACATTAAGTTACCTTGACAAAAATGATTAAAACATAATTCCATTTACTACAAATCGCGTTGTTTAAAATGCGTATTTCTAAAGTTTGGCCCATTTCAGTAAAGTCACAGTACTTGTGTTTTTATATTATCTCAATGAGTGAAAGAAAATTGTACCTCATTACCATTCCAAAAGGTGTATTTTTAAAGTAATTGTAACTCCACAGAGATGTGCAAATATTATTTAACAATGTTTAATTGTAATTCAATTGTAAGAAGTTAAATTGCCTTCTTAGTCAATATGAATAAGGGAACCTAAAACTTTTACAGCCTATAATTTTATATAACATCTAATTCTTTGGAGCAACTGTTTGTGCCCCAAAATCTGGAGGTTTAGCACCTTCTGGTGCATTTTCTATAACCCAAGGATGTTGGAGTACATTAGATAAAGGCAGTCTTTGTTCTGGATTAATGACTAACAACCTGCCAATCAAGTCTTTTGCATTCTCGGACACAAACTCTGGATACTTTATGATTACATATCTAATTTTCTTGTAAGTCTGCTGAGTTTCTTTTGAGTCAAAAGGAGGTAGCCCAACAAGCAGTTCGTAGCATAAAACTCCAAGACTCCAGATGTCAACGGCATAGCTGTGTGGCTTCCCTTCAATCATTTCTGGAGACAGATAATCCAATGTACCACAAAGGGTCATTCTTCTTGATGATGGCGAGTGTACGGACCAGCCAAAGTCAGCCATTTTTAATTCCCAATTATGTCCAATGAGCAAGTTTTCCGGTTTTAAGTCGCGATGTATAACTTTCTTCATATGACAGTACAACAGAGCCTTGGTCAGGTCTCTGACGTAAATTGCGGCGGTTTTTTCGTCAAAACGCCCACGCTCTTTCAACAGTTTATACAGAGCACCGTGCTTCGCGTATTCGAGAATTAAATAAATACGTTTTTCGTCATGAAAATACCCATACATACGTAAAATGTTCGGGTGTCTTAGACGGCACTGTATCTCCACCTCACGACGCACTTGATGCTCGATCTCCGAATCAAGAATCTGGCTTTTGAATAGCACTTTCAGGGCTACTACATAGTGAGAAACCTTCTCGCGAGCTAAGTAAACATTACCAAACTTTCCTTTGCCAAGTGGACGGCCTAAGTCGAAGTCAGAAAGAGTCCACGACCTTTTGTCATCCCTTTGTTTTTGTATGTCAGGTTTAACTGATGGTTCTCCATTCAGGTTCGTCCTTGTAGAGTGTAAGGGTCGTACGGGAGCCGCTGGAACTTTGAAGTTATTATCAGGTGCTTTTGACGATGCACTAGCACAACCACATGCAGGTCGTCCATATAATGGTGGACGGTTTTCTTTGCAGCCGCACTTTGCAACGTTCATTTTTTACAGAAAAATCGCAGCGACGTGATGCCCAAATGAAGAAAAAGTAACTAATCTACTTATCAATCCACAAGATTTCAAATAACGTCTTTTAACTTCACCTGTCGCAAAAACTTTACTTATAAAGTCTTACCATTTTTCCAGTCACAATATCTGCAGCTGTTTTTAATTTTCTATTACTTTGTATCGTATTAAACATAATAAATACATTTCTTCTATGTATATGTTTAAGACACAAATAAATTATTACACTAAAATGCCAAACCCAGTGTCCAGGAAATACATTTGTTACAAAATCTGAAATAGAAACGTAGGTATATAAACTCTTTGTTAATAATTGAGTAGGGCAACACTTATACAGTAACATTTCAAAAGTTTGATAGAATCTTAAATATTATTTTTCCATTCTCAATCGACTCCGTGGAGCCAAGGTATTTTCAGTATTTTAAATTTGATTGTTAAACTCTGGACAATAACGCAGAAAACTAGGTTCCTAGGGAAGGTTTAAGATGGATCTATATATTAACAATACAATTTTTTTGTGTGTTCGTTCTTTGTATTCATAATCGTAACAAAACTAGTGAATGTTTAATTTTTCTGAGTGTTCGATCTTTGTATTAATAATTATAACAAACTAGTGGAGTAATTTCACAAAAAATAATTGAATATCAATTCAATAAAAATTTAAAATACAGTGAATAGCGACATCTCTCGCTAGGACTGGTAGCTGTAAAGGTACTAACTGGGTGATACATTTTTCATAGATTTCTCATAGATGGCGCTACGACTAAAAAGTCGTTGAAAAACCAAATACAAACACACGACGCAAGCACATAGAAAAATTCGTGAGGTCCGTTGGTTCGTTCCGTGGCTTGGTATAGCGTCTGGCACGGAATGCAAGAAGACGTCGGTTCGAATCCAACCAGATCGAAGGATTTTTTTCTGAGTGTTCGATCTTTGTATTAATAATTAAAACTAGTGGAGTTATTCCACAAAAAATCCACATTAAATACAACCCTTAAATATTGAAATAATAACTAACTTCTTAGTAATAAGAATTAGTCCTCACCTATGCAGCGCAAAAGCTATGTAGCGCTTTGATAATGAAACTATTTCCTTCGGATTTAAAATCGGGTATATTTATTTTTTCATACGAACCAATGTTTCAGGCTCTTTACGACTTTTACGGCTAATAGATGTATGCCATGAAACAGTTACGCCTTATATTAACGCCATCCATCCTACTCTGAAAAACCTAAAAACTCGATGTATTCTCAATGTCAGTGTTTTTTTTTCAATATGCGAAGCCTCATATTATAACGCATAATTCCAACTAAACAACAATTTTTTCACTGTGGTCAAGAGCACGTGAAGCTTGACACTTTGTACTTTGGACCGTTCTTATCGTAGGCGGCATAGAGTTGAATTTAAATCTTAAGTGTCAAGCTTGACATGCTCTTGACCCTACTTGATACTTTAAGTAATTTCATTGTAATTAGTGCATGAAAAATAAAACACATCTCAAGTAAATCAGCAAAAAATTTATAGCACTAGCTTTAAAAAACTGACAAATTTTATGCCTCATACTTCGTGGTAAAACCATTAAGTTGGAAATATTCTAATGATGTCGAATATCGTCACTGTATATTATACCGGGTGGAAATTTGTAATGCCACCTGGAGGGAAAGTACTCTAAATACTGGAGATAGAAATTTTTACTTAAAGGAAACATTCCTTTATTTTTTAAAAGAAATAAAACGGCATTCATAGATTTTCGAAAATTTCTAGCAACACGGGAATCGAACCCGCTTTAATCTGAAAAAAATGCACCCTGCACTTTTATTGCATCGATCGATAGGGTTAATTACAAGAATAAAATCTCTCTCACTAAATTGGTTAATTAAATGAAAAAAAAAACCATAAAATCTTAACGTATTTTAACAAAACGAAAAAAAATGGTAACCTAACTAATTAGTTGCTCGAAATTAGCTCCATTTTCTTGGATACACAAATTTAATCTTTTAACGAATTCATTTTGAGTAACTTTTAATAACGTGTTGTGATGAATTGTATTACAAATCGTATTCTGAACCTCAGCCTTCAACTCGTTTACATTCGCATAGTATTTAGGGTAAATTTTATTTTTAACATAAGAGTTTGTATTTAAATTGCAATCTTCTTATCTAAATAGTATTTCGTTATTTTAATGGATAAATGACGTCAACGATAATTAACAAGTAATCTGATGGACCTTCGAGTAAAAGTGCTTTAACTTGACCCATTGAATTTGTAACTCCAGATTTCATGGTTTGTAAGAGAGATTTCATCCTCATAATTGACCCTATCGATTGATTTAATAAAAGTACAGGTGCATTTTTTAAAGATTTTAGCTTGGTCGATTCTCGCGTGTGGCTAGCAATTTTCGAAAATCTTTGAATGCAGTATTATTTCTTTTTAAAAATAAAGGAATGTTTCCTTTAGGTAAAGAATTATATCTCCAGTATTTAACGTACTTTCCTTCCAAGTGGCATTACAAATTTCCAACCTGTATAATAACCGCGCGTACAAAATCGAGTCACCACAAATGGCCGAATTCATGAAGCAGGCTTCAAAAACCTACTTCTACTTTACCCAAGAAAAACGTATGTGCAACAGCCTGAACTGCCAAATTGCCAAACCAATAAAAAAAACTGCTATTTTGGTTATTGTTAAGATCCGCAATTTTTGCTCAGTAATTGTTTTTATTCAGCATATTTACAAATTTAAGTATCCTAGTGACACTATCCTCGATTCTGTTAGCAACGACAACAATTTGGACCTAAAGGTAAGTCACAAATGGGTATTCCAAGTTTGCATGGATGCCAAATATTTTCAATGTAACACGCTTTATTCGTGTCGTTTTATGGTAATAAAAATATCAATATTGATAATATACATTAGATTCTTTATTATAAGCATTCCTATGAATTTATCGTATCAATTTGTTTTTTCGAGGTTATATCACGTAGCTTACGCAAATTCCTGCATCACCCTCATTGACTTACAAATAAATGGACGACGGGTCTAATACAAAAACCACGAAAAAAATGTCCCAAGTCAACCTATTCGAAATTTAAATTGTAATGTCATATCGTCCATATAATTGTAAGTCAATGATCACCCTCGATAAAATCGACTTCTAAACGAATGCATGTGTGGGACAAATGT
The DNA here is from genome assembly GCF_003589595.1 of Hyposmocoma kahamanoa. NCBI lineage: Eukaryota > Metazoa > Arthropoda > Insecta > Lepidoptera > Cosmopterigidae > Hyposmocoma > Hyposmocoma kahamanoa. The sequence continues at coordinate 2,183,502 of NW_020654810.1, read as the reverse complement.
GTTTTTGTACTGAACCTCTATACTGAACTACTATATTACATAGGCTTAGTATACTGTTGACTGTTGAGTATATTTTAGTATGGGACTTGTCAACTTATATCTCAGAGGGACGGGCCGTGGCAGTGTATCTCAGATTTTTGTGATTTAAAGCTCTGAGTGGCACTGCAACTATTATACAATAATAATAGTAATATCATAACGCACACACTCAACATAGCCCCGCACTAACGAAACCCTGTGCCGTGGGTGCCATGGACACACACATAGACAACCACGAATTACACCCAAACTCATAAGAGAAATAAACGCAGGCCATACAATTATTTCTCCCGGCCCGGGAATCAATCTGGGACCTCTGTGGCAATACGGCATGGTAACCATTCAGCCACTAATGCAGTTGTGGACAGGCATATTGTTTACCACCAGGTGCTAGGCTTATTCGTCCCATCACTAGGTATTATAAAAAAAAGTACAAGTACGTATGTAATGAAATATTTCTAGATATCCTTGCCATGTCCGATGACGCCGAGCAGCAAGCTGAAGAGATAGAGGTGCTGAAATCCATCTATGACGGAGATGAAAACTTCAAGCAGCTTAGTCCTACTACGTATCAGTACAAGGTTATTTATTTATTTATTCAGAAGTATGAGAGTATGCACTACGGCAATACAGAGATTTAAAAAATTACTTACTGACCAAACTTCATATTGTTCTCTCTTTAAACCATTAACGCATCTGCATATATCTGTAATTGTTAGAGACACCGTTTCACTAACGATTTTGATTACAAAGCACCCTAAAGTCCTATAATAGCAGTAGTAGAGCTTCTTGTATAAGACAGTACTGCCACCTTACCTATTTCTGCCGCCATAAGCATTACCATATTCCGGTTTGAAGGATAAGGGTGCTTTTATGAGCATGAGGGATTTGTTAACTTTATGTATCTATCTCAAGATTTAAGGGGCTTTGCCACTGCGCCTATTACCCAATGGGCGCAGTGGCAAAGTAAGGGGCTTTGCCACTACGCCCATTGGGATATAGGTATATAATCTTTGTAATTTAGAGCTCCGAGTAGCACTGCAACTGTTATGGACAGGCGTGTCACTTACCACCAGGTGCACGATTTGTTAGTCCTGTCACTTGGTATTATGAAAAAAACAATTTTGAAAATTTTTATTGATTGATATTCATTTATTTTTTATGTGAAATTACTCCACTAGTTTGTTGTAATTATTAAGAGCTCTCATGCCAAGAAAGTTTTGACGTTGGTTCTGCCCAAATTTGTGAAACAAATATTATATGACTGAAGTTCGCGTGACAAGCGACAGGAGATGTTGCATTTTGCGCATTAAAAGTACCAAATTCGTTTTAGCGGAATAACTCTAAAACTAAAGGGATTAAAAAATATCCGTAGTGACAGTTGTCGATCATGCATAAATATAATTAATTATCTAATTTTTGTCCTAATAACCTGTAGCATTTAATTTTCGAGAATAAATCGAAAAAATGTGAAAATTAGAGGTCATTTCGTGATTTTTATCTATCGAGGAAACTTTATTGTTTTATGTTTCTAATTAATGTCTATGCTTCAAGATATCATGTAGTTACTCATACAATATTTTATTTTTAACTTTAAAGTGGATATACCCCTCTAAAATCAAATCTAAGATTAGGAATTTTTCCTCTGCTCCCTCTTAATACATAATTAATTTATCTAAGTGTTCATCTTTGTATTAATAATTATAACAAAGTAGTGGAGTAATTTCATATAAAAAAATAATTGAATATCAATTCAATAAAAATTTAAGTACGGTGAATAGCGACGTCTCTAGCCAGGGTTGGTAGCTGTAAAGGTGTCTAACTGGGTGACGAAATACTTTCACAGATTTCTCATTGATGGCCCTACGGCTAAAAAGTCGTTGAAAAAACCAAATACAATTACACGACAACAAACACAGGATAATTCGTGAGGTTCGCTGGTTCGTTCCATGGCTTAGTTGGTATAGCGTCTGCCACGGCAAGCTAGAAGACGTCTGTTCGAATCCAGCCGGATCAAAATAATTTTTCTAAGTGTTCGATCTTTGTATTAATAATTATATAAAACAATTATATTCAAATATTTATAGCTCTATGACTGATGATGACGTAATTAAGGCTTTGTGTGATTATTTAAAAGATGTTTTTTTTTTATTTCAGTATGTGGATCAAGAAAAATCATTTGTGCTAGAAATCTCATGGGGCCCCACTTACCCGACAGAAAAACCGAAATTCAACTTGGAAATTTTCTGCAATCAGTATTTGTAAGTATTTATTTAAGAACTCTGCTTTCATTGATAATTATTTGCAACTTTCAAGTTTGATCGAGGAGTTTTTCACACAAAAATTGCAAAACTTTCCAGGCTTTAATGCCCGAACATGGTTTCAACAGGATGGAGCAACTTCCCACACCTCCAATACTGCTATGCCCGTTATCCGTCAACTTTTTCCAAACAAAGTTATCTCTAAGAGAGGAGACATTTCGTGGCCACCACGTAGCCCGGATCTGACTCCAATGGATTTTTTTTTGTGGGGCTACCTTAAGGCTAAAGTGTACGACTCTAACCCGCGGTCAATTAATGACCTAAAAGAAAACATCCGCAGAGAAATGGCAAGCATTTCAGCACTGACGTGCCGCGCAGTCATCGACAATTTCAGAAGGCGTTTGCAAGAGTGTCGTGACTGTAACGGATTACATTTGGACGACGTTATTTACAAAAAATAATTCCCGTTTTTCTAGCTATATTTACAAATAATAATATTATTCATAATGTAATTAGTTTTATTTTAATTAATTTTTTTCATTACTAAGGACTTATGGGCCACCCTGTACTAGCGAATTTGCCGTGGACAACACTTCCAGAGCACGACTGCTCTGAAAGTGTTGTCTCCTACACTATTTTCTGGAAGATATGCAAGTGGAAGTTATTAATTTTATGATGTTTGAAGAAATCTTGGGAAGGGAATACCTAAAAACCAAAATGTCTACCATAATTTACTGCAAGTTAAAAGACTTGTCCAACAATATCTTATTCAATGGGGTGCATGAAAAATATTTATTTATATCACCGTTTGTTTCGTGGAAGGATCCTTAAAAATAGGCAAAAAACATCTTTTTCCTGTTGCTGGGTAACAGTAGAAATCTCCATTATGAAATTGTAATTTTATTAGATGCAAAAGAGAGTAGATGGCAGAGCAGATGGACATAACATGCTTACTTTCTCTTAGCACACTCATCACTAAACTACACACAAGCTTACAAATAGAGACACACACACACACGCACACGTACACGCATACGCACACGCTCACGCCCACGCCCACGTCCACGCCCGCACCTGCAGACACGCGCAGACAACGATAAATAAATCGTGACGACAATAGTAGTTGCGACTATCTGACGACTGTCGTTCTAACTCTTCACAATATCGTGACAGTCCGTCGTCGTAACGACAAAAAAATCGTGAACGACAGTTAATCGTGTTGTTCTATATGTGACCAACTTCATTTAAATATACAAGCCACGACACTCTAAACTGCACGAGTATCTGTCGTCACGACATAGTGGGAACGCGCCCTTAGCTGAAACGGAAACGATAGCGTAAGCGGAAGCGTAAACACTATAAAAAAATGAAATTGTTCTCAACAAGGCTTGTTTTGGTTTCATAAATACACTTAACACATCACTACTACGTGAGGCGCACTATAAGTTTTCGGAATGAATAAGAAAAAAATACGATAAATAGTCAGAAATGAATTTATTATTTCTCAAAATATTCTCCGTTAGCGTTAATGCACTTTTTCATACGAATGAACCAATTTTGAAAACATTTATGCCACTTCTCCGTGACAATCTCTGAAACATATTTTTCATGCTCTTCCACTTCTCTTCAGGTGATGAAAATCGTTGACCGCCTAACTGGTTCTTAATTTTTGGAAATAAATAAAAGTCACAAGGTGCCAGGTCGGGACTGTATGCGGGAAGGCTCATAAGGTGAACGTTTTTCACCTTCAAAAATTCATTTGTCTGTCTGGCCGTGTGAGAACTGGCATTATCGTGGTGCAAGCGTTTACGGTTATTTTTAAGGAGTTTGTCAATAACTTCCGGCAATCAAATGGGCGTGTAACAGCCACGTGTCCAGTTTTATTAAAAAAGAAGCAATCATTCGCTTAGAGGCACTTTGCACGCGCGCCACTTTGATTGGTTTCAGCTCATCTCGAAAGACCCATATGCTCGATTGCTGCTTTGTTTTGGGATCGTAACTATAAATCCATGTTTCGTCACCTGTTACTATGTCCCACATCAAATATGACGCCCCTTCGTTGAATCTGATAAGAATGGCGTTGCATCAAGTGACGCGATCCGTTTTTTGAGCCTCATTCAAACTGTGTGGGATCCACCGAGAGCACAGCTTTTTCACACCCAAATGTTAGTGTAGTATTGATTGTATTTGACTCATGCCTATGCTTAAAGATGCCGGAATTTCGTGGTATGTCACATGCCTGTCTGTTTTGATCATATGGCGCACAGCATCGATGTTTTTGTTGTTCACAGCAGTGAACGGGCGACCGTCACGAAATTCGTCACTGAGATTCACACGACCGCGTTTGAATTCTGCAAACCAGCTACAAATAGTCGTCTTGCATGGTGCTTCATCGCTAAAAGCAGTTTGAAGCCGTGCGAAGCTCCGCTGAGCTGTTAAATTACACTTAAAGTCGTAGAAAATCATACTACGAAAATTTTCACGAGTTAAATCCAAGGTGATGTAGACAACCAATTTCTAAAATGACGCCACAATGTAAAAACAAGTGACAGTCAGATGAAACAAACTGTATTCTACAGCCAAAGAGTTCCATTTTCAAATGTTGTAATTACTTTTCAAATATTGTTTATGTAAGAGGCCAGTTCCGGAAACTTATAGTACGCTGGCAAGCGAATCGCGCTAGCATCGCCAAAGCTCTGTAAACTTCCGATTAAAGTTCCGTTATAAAAGTTACGGAAGCAGAAATGGAACCAGATGTGAAAAAACGATTTAGATCCGCGAATATAATCTTATTCTCATAATTGTTGTCGACAAGGAAACCTTAAAAATCATGATTTCTTACAATTACAGGTTACCCGCAGTAAAACAAAAGATACTGTCAATCGTGGACTCTGAGGCAGACCAATGGATTGGCTGTGCGATGACGTACACATTGTTCGAATGCCTCAAGGAGAAAGTGCCGGAATTACTAGCTGACCAGAAAGAAGAAGCTGTGTCTACAAGGATTGAGAAGATTATCATTGACGATACAGAACAGGTATCTAAGCTCATAAAATGTTTATTTATTTATTTCCATAACAATGGTGATTGTGTCGGAAGAAGAAAACTTTTCTCAACCATGCTCGGAAATGTTTGTTTTACTTTCAAAAAACGAACACGGAAAGTTTGTTATCTAAGGACTGTGCGACTTCTTTCCGGCCAATGAGTATGAAAATCCATTACTGTCCACTTCTCTAAACTTTTAAATCTACCTACTAATAATGAACTATATAAAGACTGAATGAACTATATAAAGACTGAATGAACTATAGAAAGACAAAAGACAAACTCATACAGCCAACTGCTTAGTGTTCATAGTTGTGAGAATTGAAAATACCTATCTGTACAGCTTACTTAAAAAAAAGAAAATAGCGGTAACATTTAAACCAAAGTGTTTTGGTATTCTTTTGTTTTTCGTCTTTTTTGTATTTTGTACGCGTAAATGAATAAGAGAGATAAGGAAAATACAATAATAGATACACATTCAAACACATCATCAGAAGTTCAGCAGACTACTGGGTGCCTGGAAAAACAATAACATTCTTTTTGGCAATTGTTCTAACACGTCAAATCGACCGCTCCTACGTAAAGTATCGTAAGTCGAAATTGCCAAGTTTATCGGGGAGCCTTTTAAAGTTTTCCGTTTTATTCGGCAAAGCTCGTTACTCACATAGAGTGATCATCTAATAGATCTAATAGATGATCACACATCATCTAACCGAAATCTAGGATTTTATAATACTCTATGTGAGTAACGACTTTGCCGAATAAAACTGACAAATACTAAAAGCACGTGTTGTGCTTATTTCAGTGAATTCAGAACTTTAAAAGGCGCCACTGCAAACTTGGCAACTTAGACATACGATACTTTACGTAGGGCGGATCGAAATATCAATTAATATTTTCGTAACTTTTTCTATTATGCACCTTCCTTTCTTTAGTCTTTTATTATTTCCTCACTTTGTTTGAGAAACATACTATACATGCCTCGGCGGGAACGGGGATTGCTTGACTCGTATTAATACAGGGCCACGAACGCTCGTTCTTGTTACTCATACTCGTCCAGCAATTTCTTTCCAGCCTCTGTAATAATGTACTATTTCTCAAACACGCTCGACAACATTTGCATTACGTTCAAAAAACGAACAACGGAAGTTTGTCATTTATGGACCGTGTGTCTTCTTCCCGGCCAAGGCCTTCAAAACAAGTATGAAAATCCATTACTGTTCGCTGCTCTAAACTTTGAAATCTATCTACTAACAATTGGCGCAATGAACTATGTAAACAGGCAAAAGAAAAACTCATGTAACCACCTACCCTGTACCGCTTCCTTAAAAAAAAGAAAAAGGCGGGAAAGTAATTTGAAGTGCTTTGCTATTTTATTTTATTCATTCGTGCTTTTTCATCTTTTTTGTACTTTCATCACGAAAACACATGCCTCGGCGGGAACGGGAATTGCTTGACTCGTACTAATACAAGGTGTAACTCATGCTCGTCCAGCAATCCCTTACTTCCCGGCCTCTGCAATAATGTATTATAAATCAAGTGCAAATAAGAGACCGAACGTAAGGACCCCTTCAAATTAGAAGCGCAGCAGTGGCGCCACTGTATAGTTTTATGTCTGCTTAGGCGGGCTCAGTCGAATTAATGATTGTTGAGACATCGACGACCCTAATCCCTGTGATGGCACGTGCCATTTTAAGTTACGAACCGTTACATTTTAAGTTACGAACATTTGTGAATGTTTAATATCACCGCTAACTATGAATGAAAACACTGATGAAAATGCAAGCTGTAGAAGATTCACGACTTTTTGAAAAAAGTGTAAAGTCCTCAACCCGCATCGGGCCAGTATGGCCGACTATGGGTTTAACCCTCTCCCTACTTCATAAACTTTTGCAGGTGTGGTCACAAGATCTTAGAAAGTTTTACGCAATTAGATGAAAAGGGTTTAACGTTTTCCAGACGGAGTCAACAAAGAAACCAGAAAAGAAGGAGCAGTTAACGAAAGCGCAGAAGAGAAGAGCGTGGGACAAAGCGGAGCTAGGCCGCGCGGGGGAGAAGCCCAGGGGTTGGGATTGGGTGGACATAGTTAAGCATTTATCTCAAGTGCCACACCAGCCAGCTGCAACTTCATGACACTGATCATGATTACAGCTTTTTCAATTATGGCAACACTGTGGTCTTTCTTTTCTTGATCTAGACCTTAAGGGATAATCCCTGTTATCCACCAAAACGGAGAACGTAGTTTAAACAGCCAATGGGAGGGCGTTATATTGTCGTCTCCGTGGTTAGTGACCATAACGAGAACCTAAAGGCCCATTTAGATGGAGAGAGTTTCTCGTCTCGAAGATACGATTATCGAAAGAATATAAAAAAACTTTCCTCGTCTAAACATTTGCGATTATCGACCGTCCATGTGAGCGATAATCTCCTCGCCTTTCAATATAACGTCTCCGTGTAAACAGAACTCGAAAGCAAAAATCGTATTTCGAGTTTCTGTGCCAGCCGTTTCTACCACGAGTGCAGCGCGGGAGGGTGTTTTGATTATCACTGCTTTTCTAAGACAAGAATTAATGGAACAAGAGCGAAAAAAAAATTTCAACTAACGGTGAGTGCGTGAGTGGCTCTGTGGTCGAATATAGCGTGGGCAATATAGTATTTAGGGTGCTCTCGTAACGAATATGGCACTCCTTTCTAAATCCAGGATGAAAAGTCGTGCCCGCACTTTTCAAATAATGACAAGTTGGGTATCGTTTTTGAGGTATTTGGGGGTGCTCATTACGAACATAGCATTTATTTCTAAATCCAAGATGGCCGACACGACTTTTCAAGTAAATGTACTTTTCAATAAACACTCCTCACTAACTCCCCACTCACTCCCTACTCACTCCCTACTCACTCACTCACTCACTCGCCACTCACTCACTCACTACTCACTCACTCACTCACGCACTCACTCACTCACTCACTCACTCACTCACTCACTCACTCACTCACTCACCCACTCACTCACAACTCACTCACTCACTAACCACTCACACACTCACTCACTCATTCACTCAGTCACTCACTCACTCACCCACTCACTCACAACTCACTCACTCACTAACCACTCACACACTCACTCACTCAGCCACTCACTCACCACTCACTCACCACTCACTCACTCACCACTCACTGACTAACTCACCCATCACTCACTCACTCATCACTCACTCACTCACTCACCACTCATTCACGCACGCACGCACGCCCGCGCGCACGCACGCATGCACGCACTCACTCACTCACTCAGTCACTCACGCACTCACACACGCACTCACTCGCCCTATAAATTTATCATAATTGTCAGTTTTGTTTGTGTCAGTAGTTATATAATTTAAAAAAAAAATGATAAATCAAAATTATATTTCTATACAGTGCAATGAACTTAATATTATCAGCAGTTCCAAATTTGAATGATTTTTGCGTCATTTCGATATATCCATAGTCAATACCGCAGTAATCACTGAACTCGAATGGCAATTCTCGCACTCAAAACGGTTCGAACCGATTTGTACGATAATCGTATGAACTTGAAAAAATGTCATACGAGATCGTGTTTAGACAAGTCGAAAACTCGTAAGCAAGAATCTCCTTACTACTTATTTCTCCGTGTAAACAGTCGAGGAGGCGATTAAGTTGCTTACGAGTCTCGTATGACATAATCGTAGGCGAGATTTTAGTTCTTGCCTGAATGTAAACATTATGATACGATAATCTTATGGCGATTATTGCTTACGAGAATCGCCTACGAGTTTTCGTCTCGAAGCGTGCGAGAAACTCTCCCCATCTAAATGGGCCTTAATTGTTAAAAACTCGTCTCCTTTTTCTGCACTTTAGTGGAAAATGGTCAGCTATATTTGTCATAGAAACAATGGAATGTAGTAAGATTGAATGACAACGGTATTGTTACAATGCCATTTCCAAGACTTATTTGTAACATTATTGCGACGACGTGCGTATTACATTATCATTTCGAGGTCGGTGACGTATCATATTTATCGTAATCGCTACGCAGCGATGATACTAGCCGACCCCGTGTGCAATGAAATATATAAAATGTCATATGTAACAAGCCGCTGTTATTATAGGCGATTTATATACTATAGTATGATTGCATTATATTGGCATTTTCGCTATTGAATATTTTAATAAAAATCAATATGCTTTGGTCGCTAATAAGGTGCAAACCCCACTTATGCACGTGGTATGTGATCGTTAGGATCAATCCACATTTCTGCGGAACGGAATGAAATCGAATTTTAGTGTAACGTGGAACGCTAATTGTGTAACATGCAAACTAGATACTAGTCGAAATAAAGGGTCGCGCGTCTTCCGAAGAATTCTCGCGCGGTTACAAAAATTTCCTTCTATTTCGTACTGCGACACAAAGCCAGAACCTTCTTAATGAATAATAAAAAGATGATAATATTGTAAGGCTTCTTCTGGCATATTGCATGACGGCAATATTCCAGAAGCCTTACAATATTATTATCTTTGACATTAGACAACTATTGTCTAATGTCATATCAACTCTACAGCAATAAGCCAGCCTTCACAAGTCGTACTTAATTTAATTTTAATATTAAGGGGGTGTGTTCAGTACCGTCAACAGCACGCTCGGTTTTACACCTTAGTTTTAAATTGGACTCCAAAGTGTAACGCTACGTACGCTGTTAACTGTACATGACCAACTGAAATCGGTTACACGTAGTTTCAATTATTGACCTTATACATATTATAGCTACCTGTTATACATATATAACTATTATATACATCCATGTAGTAAGTATTATCCAATATATTAGCTAATACGGGATAACTTTTCTATTTCCAAACAGTGTTACAGAAAGCCTATTTTACTTCACTGCCTCTATCACGAGATTACTGTGACTGTTGTCGTATGGCAAACACACAGCGCCATGTTATGCGAGGCAAAAATATTCGCGCAGCCGCCGTGCGACGATTTTGTTTCCTAGGCGACAACAAAGTCAAGCCAGACTCGACCGCGTCTCCGGGACACTCATTTAGTTTATAAAAGCTACACGAATAGAGCCTATTTTGCCATGACAGTTAGACGCAGACGGCGGTGTGAGTGTCGAATAAAAGCACCCGCAAGAAGAAACACCATTTTTTTTATTATACTTATTAATACAAAGATCGAACATATAGAAAAACATTTATGACCCGATGGGAAATGAAACCACGACCATACTGCACCGTAGTATTGCTCCTACCAAGTCAGCTACGGGTCAAGTTATCGAGTTGTCGAAATTCTCCTATTTGTTTTTGTTAAAGATCTTTTGTACTGGATCTCGGCATTCTGGGTAGTGACATCTAGTGGGAGATTTTAGAACCTTCATCACTGCGGCCGTTTTTTTCTGTGTTCGACTTTTTATTAGTAATTTAGAGGACGTGTGTGTGGATTGAGTGAACACCCTCTGTAAAATGTTTAAAATGTGTTAGTCATTTAGTAAAAGTTCTAAAACAATTGTAGAAACCAATCTTTGTATTTGTAAAAAGATAAAACAAGAGAAAAATAACTACTAGGACCACCAAATATTAATTACTTAATTATTTTTTCGAATTCTGGATTTCCCACTGGCGGCTTGTGGCCGGAGTTCCTCAAGGTTCCGTACTGTATGCAACATTCTTTCTGCTGCATATCAGTGATATGTTAATTCCAGGTACTTTTGCGTATGCTGATGACAGCACAGTTGTAGATAGGTACTTGACCAATGCAAGGGTCAGTGGTGAAGAAATCCTGTCTTGTCGAGTGTTTTTTTGACAGGTTAGCCGTTTGGATTTGACACTCAAGGCAGTCTCCGATTGGGGCGATGCCAATCTTGTCAAATTGTCCGACTGTCTCCAGCAACTTCGAATGGAGCTGTCGTCCAATCTGAACTTCGGCAGATACGTCGAATTCGTGGCCAAAAATGCAGCCAGGAAGCTTGGCATCCTTTCCGGGTGAGGCGTTACTTCACACCTGGACTGTTGCTTCAGCAGTATCAAGCACAAGTCCGGTCGTGTATGGAGTACAGCTGCCACCTTTGGGATGGCTCTGCTGCTGGCCACATTGGATTCAATTGACAAGCGTACCAGGAGGGACTCGGAATAAGCAGAGGCGAAGCTGCAGAGCCTTGAACATGGCCGTAAAATTGCCTGCTTATCGGTATTTTACAGGATATATCACGGAGAGTGTGTAATGGAATTACATGATTTGATTCCGTGTTCCCCTTTCCATCATTGGGGGACTAGGCGTAGACTTGGATTCCACCCCTATGTTGTGGATATTCCAAAGATTCGCACGAAGCGTTATGCTTCCACATTTATATGGCGATCGGCTACGGAGTGGAATTCCTTGCCTGCAGACTTGTTCCCTGAACGTTATAACTTGGACCTTTTCAAGGCGAGAGTGAATAGGCATTATTTAGGTGTGTATACTCCATCGTCGACCTCATCGTCACTTTCCATCACGTAAGATGGAGGTCAAATATACGCTTACATTTGAATAAAAAAAAAATTTCAAGTAAGATTGAGTCATACACACTGTCATGTCTCTACATGGTTTTGTTACACTTAGTATGTTGTTTTATATAAGTAATTGTATTCGTAACCTGAAATGCTACGTTAATTGTAAAAAATATTACCTAGTGCTGTTTGGAATAGAAAAGATATCTTATTCTTTTACAAAGACTGCCTGTATGTTCACAATCGCCTTCGTATAGTTACAGTTGCAAATTATAAAAATATTTTTGTTATAAAATATGCTCTTTTAAGAATTATATTCGTTTAGTATTACATCATGACTTTCATTAAAAAAAATAAGTAATAGCAATAATAATCTTTCCAGACAAAAAAAAACCAAGAATTTCAAGTATGGAAACTCACTGTTGTCAAATATTAATGTCAAGTTTAAAAAGGTTAAAATTTGTCATAGGTTCACAAAAATTATGTTTTTCTGATTATTTGGATATCGTTGAGAAAATCTCTTTACAGCTTAATACGAGTATAAAAAGGGTAAAGTAAAATCGTATAAAACATGATTTATACCAAACAACAGTGGTACACGCCGGCTGAGGTGGCGGTGCACAATCGACCTAACGATTGTTGGATTTCTCTCAACGGACTGGTAGGTTTGAGCAATAACAGGTAATGGTTTATCCTAGGCTGGTTCCGCAACGCTTATGGGCTTGCGCGGGTGGTGAATGCGTGGATTATTCGAATGGAAATGTAGGTAATGGTCGTGGCCGGACATACGGGTAGTTGTGGTGATAGAAATTGAAATAGAAATCTCCTTATGCCTTATTATAGGCATTGCAGAAATATGCCTTGCACGGACAAACAATTCAATATAGAACTGGCTCCTTTAGTGCAAGTCTCTGATTCTACATTTGCACTCCCTCGTTGCTCTGCTACCCTCCTGAACAGCTGTTGCAGAACGTCGGTGTAGTAAAGTGTAAAAAGCGGTTCTGTAGATACCAAAGCTACCAAGAATTGCTCCGACTGGCTCCGTGGCCGAACGGTTACCATGCCGGACTGCCATGCAGAGGTCCTGGGTTCGATTCCCAGGCCGGGAGAAATATGTGTATGGCCCACATTTATTTCTCCCGTGAGTGTGGGTGTAATTTGTGGTAGTCTATGTGTGTGTGTGTGTCCATGGCACCCGCGACACAGGGTTTCCCTAGTGCGGGGCTATGTTGAGTGTGTGCGTTATTATTATAAAAAGGTTATTATTATAAAAGGGAGAGGTGTACGTGATTATACTTGGAGGTAAGATGACCCTTTTCAATTGTAGCGAAACTACTAACGTCATCTAGATATTTTCTTCAGTAAAATGTAGCCCTCAATGTGCCCTCACGTCAGTCAATTCGTAACAGCGATGTGAGTGACGAGTTCATTATTGTGGAAAAAAACAAAAATTGTGTGAGTTTGATCTAAGGTAAAGTTGATTAAAAGCTTAGGCAACTTCCATTCTAAGCAACCAATTGCTAAGATTTTAGTGTTGGGGGCTTTGTATAATGGTCTTTGTACATTTTCAATGGCGTGGTAACAGTAGACAGCATACGGGTTATTTTGCCGAATAAAAAATAAAAATAAGTGAATTGGGGCAAGATGATTATGGTTTTGGTGTACTGTATATATTGTTAATGGACCATATTTAATTTGTATGTTTTTCTGAGCACTGAAACATCTTAATTAAATAGCTTGCAATACGAATAAAATAGTAAGAGACTGGATTTCGTTTACACGATCGATCTCGATTAATAACAAATATAAAGGCTTTTTCTTGTTTTAGACCAGGCCGCGTAATTGTAAAAGAAAAACCATTCGTGGTGGGGTGATCGGAAGAATAATATCTAAAGAAGTAGAGGCGTAAAAAGTAGGACGCCACATAAATCGGCAAGTAAATAGTTAGCAGTAGGTACGCGTTATGTCATTAAAAAGACGGGCTAAAGGTGAAAATAAAGGGTCTGTCAGTTCAATTAAATATTTAGGTGAAAAAAAAACTGTTTTCATCAGATGGCTTAAACAGGAAATCGAGCTCGTAAAGTACATTCAAGAAATAGAGACGAGGATGGATATTAACTTGCCATAAAAAACAATATCGCCCACCGTTAGATACCTGTAAGATATAAATTAATTAGGATTATTTGTTCGAAGTTCCGTAACCGTTGTTTCATATACCTAGATTACGTAAGTTAAGTCTTAAGTCTAAAAAGTTGTTGTTTTCATTTTTTTTCTACCAAAACCAAGAAATTTTCCTAAATAGAGGCAAGGCGATCCCCTGGATCATCTTGCCCATACCCTTAGGATTAGGACACCCCGGTGTCCAAGACGATCCTTTAGTAGGGTTTTAAAAATATTCAAATATAGTAATGAAAGATCAAAAAATAAAACGTTTTTGTAAGACAATATGTAAATAGATAAATTTTTTATCATTCAACGCTTTTACATCTGCTTTAAGCTGAATATCTTTTAAACTACCACCATTCTCCCTTAATGGGATCATCTGGTACAACTTTCCTGAGGAAATATTTCGAAACGCGTGTCACCGCTGCAAAGGCGCTGAGTGACCGATGACCGCACGTTATCGTTCACTGCAAGTACTTGCGCGCACCACCCGTTGTCTCTCGCCATCTGAACGTTCCAAACGCCCGTCGACTCGTGGCAAGTGTGCGTTCATCTGAACCTAGTCTAAAACTACAAATAATTTGCAACTTAGATTTTGTCTTAGAAGAATTAGGTATTTGTTTTTTGGATGAAATTGATCTTTTGTAGTTATGTAAGTCTAACATTAAAACCTTGTTGCCAAGGTGTATAACTTAACACCTTGGTTGGAGCAGCAGTTCAAACTGTGCCATTGCGGAAAGTCTTGTTCGTGCCCGGTGAAGACCTGGTTCTGCAGTGACGAATGTGTGGAATACTGTAATTGCTTCAAACGAGGATTTTTGTATTGCGACGCAAAAAGGGTAAGTGGAATTGTATTATCTGTGAGATTGCTAATTATGCTTAACTTCCCAGTTCTGTGACGAACAAGTGCATCTGGTGGCAAGCGACACGATCGTCCATAACAGTTGCAGTGCCGCCGCTCAGAGCTTTACGTTGGAAAGATCTGAGTGGCAGTGCCATTTCGACCGTCACCCGGGGACATAAGTTGAAAAGTCTCATGTGCCTGCAATTTCACCAGCACCCTTACCCTTCACAAGCGGAACGCAGTAATGCTCAAATTACTGCTTGCCGGCAGAAATAGGTAAACTTTTACACAAAGAGCTCGCCTTAATCGCTTCCTCACTGTTGAGGATCGTGACTCCACTTCATCCTGCCAATTATCTGTCTCCATCGGTTCCGTCGCCTGGTGGAGTGCAGCGATGACAGGTAGCTCCGGCTGTTCGGAGGTCTGACCTGACCATCGTTTGGGACACCTGTCTCGAGGCCTCTTTCGGAAGGAACCTTCTCTGTCACCATCAAACGCTTCAGGTTGTCAGCAGCTCTACGTACAACGTGACTAAAAAAGAGCTCTACTGCTAGGTACTAAAAAATTCGAAGTTGAATGTAAAATTTACAGACTGGCGTAACCAGTAATGGAGATGTAATTAAAACTTGAAAGTCTGCGTGAAATGTTTTGTAAATTTACAAACTTGGTTTCAATTTGACTACTCCTGATAATTTATCTAATAAAACATTTTATATTATTAGCTGGCAATGACAATCATCGCCTACGCCGGCAAAGACGTTAGCCATTGGTTCAACGGCGATGACTGGATCAAATATATCCACCCGATCGTTGGCTCCAAGATTAGATACATGCGCCACGGGCAGGGACATCAACGGCCCGCGGTACCGTCTACGAGGTGGCGCCCTATAGAAAATCCTTGGTGGACTGATGAGGCGCTCATCATTGGCAAGGCTACTGCGAAGACTCGGCCGATTAGGATTACCAATACTATGACAGGTACGAGGAATCACAACACTTGGTGCCTATTTTCTTTTTATTATCCTGCAGTATTTACTCCAGCACTTGGGCAAAGGCTTCCAACTCTCTCTATTCACAGAAATCTTCGGCCAGTCACTTCAGCATGCATCTAAGTCATCCCGTCATCTACGTCTCGGACCGCAGCCATGTTGTTGCATCCAATGAATTGTAACACATGACCTAGGAGCATACGGCAGATGTGGCCAGCCCAGTCCCATTTTAACTTTACATTAACTTGGTTTTTTGACGTCAGCGATACTAGTTTTGGACTCGATGCGTCTTCTTAACGCCTAAAATGCTGCGTTTCATAGCTCTTTGGCAAACCTCCAATTTGGCCTTTAGAATCTTAGACAAGGACGTATGTACCCCATAGGTTAGGAGGGATAGTATACATATCGATGAGCTGCCTGTAAGTAACAGTAGCAGGTCAAACTTTTATAGTTCCTTAAGAGGGAGCAGAGGAAAAATTTCTAATCTTCGATTTGATTTTAGATGGGTATATCCACTTTAAAGTTAAAAATAAAATATTGTATGAGTAACTACACGATATATTCAAGCATAGACACTAATCAGAAACATAAAACCATATAGTTTCCTCGATAGATAAAAATCACGAAATGACCTCTAATTTTCACATTTTTTCGATTCATCCTCCAAATGCTACAGGTTATTAGGACAAAAATTAGATAATTAATTATATTTATGCATGATCGAGAACTGTCACTACGGATTTTTTTTAATCTCTTTAGTTTTAGAGTTATTCCGTTAAAACGAGTTTGGTACTTTTAATGCGCAAAATTCAACATCTCCTGTCGCATGTTACGGCTACTTCAGCGTCTTCTTCGCGTTTTGTTTCACAAATTTGGGCGGAGCCAACGTCAAAACTTTTTTGCAATGAGAGCTCTTAAATATAATTTATTTGTAGCTTTATATATATGTACCTATATACGTCCAATTTCCCGAATCGGATACCTATAGGCGTGTATCAAAAATAGTTTACAGCGGCGACTGCCTGATTGTTATTCTGGTGTAGAACTAGAGATGTTGAGCAAAGTAGTATCATCAAAAACTTTTTAAGAATATGCTCTATTGCACAATAAAAGAACTGTTGAAATTAATGGGATTGAGTACGCATTACTTTTTTTTATACAATCAGATTCTAATCAGACGGACCAACTATTATAAATGATCTGAAAAAATTTTCCTGCCATCCACGCGACTAGAAGGTATCTCGTGTTGACTTTGGAATTTTAGTCATATTCCTTAAACTTTTTCCAGGTTCCACGGTAACTTTAGAGGTCTGTTCTGAAGAAACGTTATACCAAGTGATGATGCGCTATATGCCACACAACTCTCACTTAAACTCGTACACGTGGCGGTACCTCGGCCGTGGGTTGTGCTCTAACAAGACTCTTGCGCAGAATGGGATCCCTGATGAGAGAGAGAGGTTTAATGATGTTGCATTGCCAGAGAATACACATATTCCAGCCATTTTGATTTATTATAATGATGATTTGACTGAAGGTGAGAGTTCTGATTTGCGTCAAGAGTTTATGAGCCCGTTTCAATTTCCCCCAGTATTCTTCTCCTCCTCTTCATGGCTCTCCAGTATGTGTAATCTTACTAACAAACAAAGATTTACGGTGAAGGTAAATACAGTGATGAAACCATAATATCGGAAAAGCTTATATACCCTTCAAAGGATGACGTCTCGAATGTGGATTGACCACAACGTACTTTTGGTCGTCTCGTTTGCTTGTATATGTATATATGTATGGTATAATCAAAAGTAAACGCTTGTAATGTTAAGACATAGTTGTGTAATCCTTCAATAAAACGGACTGTTTCTTTTTTGAATAAATTAGCTGAAATAACCACAGGCGTGGAATGCGGTCCCCAGTTATAAGTGGTACAACCTATTCTTACTGATAAGTTTTATCGAAGTAAATTAAAGGATTTAGGGTTAAATATAAAGGAGAATGACAGCAGCGTCACTGTGTATTATACTAGATGGCATATGTACTGCGTTCGGTAATTTGTTTACCAAACGTAAAGATTATGGCGTATCCTCAATTTGAGAGACCTACCAATCGTCGAGAAGTTATGATTTTCTAACCTGGTATAAAAATTACAGATTTACCAAAACAAGAGTGCTATTGTTACAACGAGTCTTGCATATCTCATGCGCCTAACGTTTGCAAAGTATGATTTCTACATTCTATTGATCTTCATTTTACGGCGTGTTGGAGAAATTTTATTTGAAATTTATGTATATATAAAAATGTTATTCTTTTTTTGCATTATTTCATTAAAACTTGAGATAATTTACTTAATTCAGCGTTAAAGTCATTTTAGAGGGAGCAGAGGAAAAATTCCTAATCTTCGATTTGATTTTAGAGGGGTGTATCCACTTTAAAGTTAAAAATAAAATATTGTATGAGTAACTACACGATATATTCAAGCATAGACACTAATCAGAAACATAAAACAATAAAGTTTCCTCGATAGATAAAAATCACGAAATTACCTCTAATTTTCACATTTTTTCGATTTATTCTCGAAATGCTAGAGGTTATTAGGACAAAAATTAGATAATTAATTATATTTATACATGATCGACAACTGTCACTACGGATTTTTTAAAATCCCTTTAGTTTTAGAGTTATTCCGCTAAAACGAATTTGGTGCTTTTAATGCGCAAAATTCAACATCTCCTGTCGCATGTCACGTGAACTTCAGGCATATATTTGTTTCACAAATTTGAGCGGAGCCAACGTCAAAAACTTTTTTGGCATGAGAGCTCTTAACAATTACTGAGCAATGGAATGGAAGCGTAATGGAAAACAAATTCCCGAGCATCAGAACTCTGTTCTTGGCTCATATCTATTTTGTACGTTACAATCGACATAAAGAGCAATATGGTTGCAAAAGTTTGTCGTGCTAACATAAATTGAACCTTAAAGTTATTGTATGTGAAAGGATTTGAGATATATGTACATGTAACTTGTATTTCACTGACGGTTGCTTTGGTGGTTTAAAATTATTTTAAATTACAAGTTGGCAGTGACACGTTTGATTTTTATTGCTATAACTTTGAGGAATAGTGAGTACGAGCGGTGGTAGCACAATGAAAGAAGGTTGCTTCTCAATTCAAAGGTGGACAGTTTGAATTCGTGTGGCATGTACCATCGAGCTGGTGTCCGCAACTCGACGTCCAGGCGCCTATTTTGCGTATGCAAAGTATGACGTAATTATTAATACTAAGATTGAACAAAATTCCTTCGATCCGACCGGATTCGAACCGACGTCTTCTACCGTACCATGGCAGACGCTATACCACCTAAGCCACTGAACGAACCAGCGGATGTCAGGAATTTTTCTGTGTTTGTTATCGTCTTTGTATTTGGTTTTTTCAACGATTTTTTAGCCGTAGCGCCATCTATGAGAAATCTTAAGTATTTGGTCACCCAGTTAGATACCTTTACAGTTACCAGCCCTGGCTAGAGATGTCGCTATTCATTGTATTTATATTTTTATTGAATTGATATTCAGTTAGTTTTATGTGAAATTACTCCAATATACAAAGATCGAACACTCAGAAAAAGATCCTTCGGATTCGAACCGACGTCTTCTAGCATACCGTGCCAGACGCTATACCAACTAAGCCACGGAACGATCCAGCGGACCTCACGAATATTTCTATGTAGGTATCTTTGATTTTAATTTCTCGCTTAGGCACATTTGTAACTGTTTAGTAGCAAGACCTCTTGCTAAAGGTGAGGTAAACCCAATGCCGCTTGTGCAATTTCACCCTTTTCCAAGGATTGTGAACCATCATCGACATGCAGGTTTCATCCCAGGCCTAAATGGCCTAAAGCATAGTTTCCCAAAGTGGTCCCTACTACCCTCCAGTGGGCGCTGAAGCGTCCTAGTAGGGTCGAGGTCTCGGAAGCAATTGTGAGCGTTGGTGAACAATGCCCCTCAGATCTTTGCGTTTTGTGATCTTTGTAGCTTACCGTCAGATGCACGGCTTGTTCGTGCCGTCACTTGTTAGGCATTATAAAAAATAAAGATTAATTTTTCTCCTTGTGATTTTTTGTGTTAGTAGGGCGTTTTATGGTGGTGGGCATTTAAATTTTTTATCTGGCCTGAGTGGGCGGTAAGCCCAAAAGTTTGGTAACCTATGGCCTAAACTCTCTCCTCAGAGGAGATCTATGCCCAGCAGTGAGACGTATAGATGGGTAGATGATGATGACGAACTTCATATATATAGCAATATTAACCTTTTATAATTTTACTTGACGTAAGTTTTAGGTAAGACGTGGCAGCCCAATGGTTTGACGTCGGACCTACCGCCTGTTACGCAGGGGCCGTGGGTTCGAAACCGGGCCCGCACCTCTTGAGTTTTTCGGAATTTACGTGCGAAATCTAATTTGAAATTTCTCATGACCTTTTCGGTGAAGGAATACATTGTGATGACCTGCACGTCGAAGAAGGTTCATAAGTCTCGGAAAACCTGTATAGTCCCCCAACCCGCATTGGGCCAGGGTGGGGTTCTATGACCTGAGACGAGACCCGTGGCAGAGAACAGAAAGTAACGAGAACGGACACTCTCCCCCCTCCCTAGCTTTAGTTACCGCACCACGCCCCGCACATTCACGGTTACATTGACTGAACGACAACATGGCTGTCGGCGAGCAGTTTTCGCGCTAAGACGGCTTTGATATTTGAATATAGTTTTCATTTATTAATTACCTAACGTGCGTTAATATATAACATCATTGTACGTTGCTATTTATAATGGTCGTGAATTGTGCTGGGTACGGCTGTTTACCATCATCTAAACGGGATAAAGAGAGGAGCTCTTTTCTGAAAGATGAAACGAGTTATTGGTTTGTTTAGTGCAGATATAGATTTAGTATATCCATAGATTGGCCCTGAAGTATTGGAGGCGAGACCAAAACAAAAATACATCTGTGTGCGTATAATGTGCATGTGTGGAAGATAAATAGTGTTGCGCCATCCACTAATTTAACTTTAATATCGATTAACATATTACTGCATTTCACTTCATCGTATTCACCAAAATATCTTATCGCAAAACGCCGAGACGTTAATTAACTAATTAATTATACAAAATAAACGAAATTTGTTTCGTTGTCAGCTGACCCTAGGTTCATACAGGCTCATAGCGTATAATGAAGTGGTCTCGTCTACCCATCTCACTCTAACATATACTAACGCTCTTTCACTTGCATTGCCAATCTATGGGTACCTATATACTAAATCTATGAGTGCAGAGCATTGACTTACAATTATATGGATGTCGGGTCCGCGCTAAAAAGTGTCCGCACTTGTAAGGCGCTAAAATCCTATACAGAGCGCCAAACTCCGCTTTAGTCTTCATTTGTTCGACTGACAGCGCGATACTGCGATGACATTACAATTTGAATTTCGAATAGGTTGACTTGGGACATTTTTTTCGTGGTTTTTGTATTAGACCCGTCGTCCATTTATTTGTAAGTCAATGGTGCAGAGTAATATAGTATAACACAGATTTATTACATCAATATAATAAGACGCCATAACTTTGTGAACTACATAGTAGACAAGGGTTCTCGAATTTTCAATTTGTGTTGCGGAAAAAATATAACGTAGAGAATATACCTAATTATTAACTAGGAATGATAAACTTGGACACGCAATTTCAAATAATTTGGTTACCTTATTTAAAGGTAAAAACCTGTCCAAAATAAAACATCTTAAGTGCTTTTAATATATTTTTAAATAAATCTTCAATATTATTCTAGTTACTGAATTAATGAAAAATATAGTATTACATCGATATAAATACGTAATGAACATGTGTAATTATTATGATTCCATAAATAGAATTATAGATAACAGATTCGCGTTAGAATTTTCGCTATGTTGCCATTCTGACCACGTAACGTAATAGTATGAGAAAGTGACGGGCAACCCTGCCACTCACACACACATTTGCGCGTGTGCAGATAGCGCCGTGCTGTATGTAGTAGTAGGGGAGCGTGGGGGAATGGGAGCCTACTAAGGAAAATTGACGAAGTCATAATTTATGCAATTTAAATTTTTGTTAGTTATGAACATACGCTTCACATATCTGGGTACTAAATAGTCACATAAAAAATATGAAACTAAAATAAAATATTTGGTTAAAACAGAAAAATCTAAAACATGTCATTCGCTCCCATTACCCCACAGTTCGGGAAATGGGAGCCGGTAAGAATCCCGTATGTCAAATGGGAGCCATTATATGTATACAGGCTGAAAAAAAAAATAAAGTAATAAAATATATAAGTTAAAAAGTAATGAAAATAAACAAGTAAGCGTTTAAGGAATATCCAGTGAATATTGCAATGGGATAAGGAGAGCCAAATAGCTCTCATTACCCGCGTAACATCGAATTGAAAAAGGAATAAAACAGTAAAAGCATTTCTATTTTTATTGTGATTTCAAGCATAACTTCTAAAATTTGATAGATATGGTGACATAGTTAGTGTAAATACAATGTAGCATCTATGCATTTTAATGCTTACCTGGGATGATGAAATTTAGCAAATTTTATAAGCGCGGTGCGAAAAACACACAATCATCTCATACGACTAAACCCAGGGTTCTACGGGGGCGCCCACGGGACTCGAACCTTGTCAAACGTTAACGAAGACATAGGAGCGCCGTTTGCACAAATACGAGCATTGGGAAAGTCCAGTTTAACACCGCTCTCATTACCCGCGGGCTCCCAATACCCCACGTTCCCCTAGTAGCTAAATAACTTTCGATCGTTGTATGGAGTGTCCGGGGTGGGCCCGTGGCATGTTCAAATGGGTTGATGATGAAGCAAGTTATTAAAAATATTGCTACAATTCAATTCAGCCTTGTGTGTTGTCATATATGTGTCTGTTATTGGCAAACATCGAGCATATAACCAGAAATAGAGATGAAATAAGGGCCTTCCATCCCTGGTAACTCATTAGGCAAATGGGCCTTATATCAATTTTAAATATCAATTTTTGTTTGCGCTGAAATCACAAATTAGGAAGCTGAAATAGTACAGCGCCAACAACTGACCTGTGTACGTCTCCGTATATTCCAAAAATATTCTGTATTTATTGTAATAAAGATACTATGTCTAACAATGGGGGTTGTTCCATTCGGTGGTGTGGGAAAAACAGCAAAACACCTAATTACAAAAATAACGTAAATATGTTATTTTGCAATTAACGTCCATTATAGCAACGCTCATATTAAACTGGTAGTTTTGAAGTGAAACAAGTGACGACACCCGTCAATTGTTTCGATTGCGCGCTGGCCAATCGGAGCGCAGTTGTCACAGTAATAATTTGGCAAAATAGTTTTCAAACAAATTAAATGACATTTCGTCTCTATTTCTGGTTATATACTCGATGTCGGCAAACTATTTAATTCGGTATTCTATAGAAGACCATGGTATTCTACAGAATACCGGATTATATAGGTACATTGCCTGTAACATAATATACATTGCGTAAAGAAGCCCGGTATTGTATAGAATTACTAGCTATAGACTCCCTGATTTATACACATTGCCGTTAACATATCTATAATTAATTACTGATAGCTGTAAAGGTAAATAGCTGAGTGAAGAGACTGTCATAAGTTTCTCACAGGTGGCGCTGCTGGCAAAAAGCTGTTTAAAACCCCACACAAAGATCTGTAACAAGCACAATATAGAGAAATTCTCGTAAGATCTCGGTTTTTAGCTCAGTTGGTGTGGTGGTTCCGGTGTGGCGGGTGTGGCCACTTGAGAGTTAGTAACAATAATAATAAACTAGCAGAGTATTTTCACAAAAATATTATATGTTGTGGTAGTAAACATATCATGATATTCAGTACAATAAATGTATTATAAACATTTTATGAATTCCGTCCTTAGTGTATTAAAGAGATTGTAGGAAATAAAAATAAGACAATATTACCTACTCAAGTTGTATATGTATGTACGTCTAGGAAAAACTTTATGCAAAAACTGACATTATTAGTAGAGCCAAGTTGATAAGAAATCACCGAACCGTACAATAGTTGAAAGGGTTCCTTTTTGCACAGCGCGTGCGCAGGTCGTCCGGCAGTTGACCTCAAAGTTTTTATCAAGGGCTCGTGCTAGTAAATCACTTTTTATTGTTTGCTTTTGATGTGGTTAATTCATAGTAAAATGCTCATTGGAGTGTGATTGATTTCATATACGCTTCTTGGTTTTTCCTTGTATACTAAGTAGCTAAAATGTATCGACTAGGTATATAACCAGAAATAGAGACGAAATAAGGGCCGTCCATCTCTGGCACCTCATCAGGCAAATGATCCTTATATCACTTAAATATACGAATGGAACAGCCCCCCATAGCCGCTTACGCGATACATGCAGCCGTAGATGCATACCACACCTAGAGGTACCGGTGATGATTTTATACCGATTTATCGGATATCGAAGTTATAACAGGTAAAAGAACTAATATTATTTGCTATTTCGGTAAATACTCTAGCAAACCATAAAGTTTTTAATGCCTGGGTCTGTCATTTAAAAAAATAAATAACTTCAAAAATACGTCACGACAATCGTGTGAGTGTTATTGTTTGGGCTGTAGATTTCGGTGTTTATTTATTGAAAACATACCATAAGTAGCGTTTTTTAAGTTTACCCTGAATATAAATGTTTATAAACTATTCTTTAAGGAGTAATTTCATGGTAAACGTTAGAACCACTCAAAGGGAATATTATCATGTTTATCCAAGTACACCATAAATTTCATTAGTGCTTTTTAAGTGCAGGATTGGCGGTGTATTTACTGCATTTTATTTGAGATGTTTTTGTTGGTAGTACGGAGGGTATTTATTTAGCAATGCAGAATAATAACTTTTATTTATAAAAACTTGTATTTAAACTAAATCCTTTTCTATTTTGCGAAACCAAATAGCCGCCATTTTGCGGTAGGAGGAGCGCATCGCGTGAGCGGATAGTTAGAGATATTATCTTTATTACAATAAACACAGAATATTTTTGGAATATACGGAATTGCACACAGAGGTTAGTTGGGGCTGTACTATTTAAGCTTTTTAATTTGTGATTTCAGTGCAAACGAGAGTTAATATATTTAAAAGTGATAAGGCCCCTTGCCTGATGAGTTGCCAGGGATGGATGGCCATTATTTCGTTTTTATTTCTGGTTATATACTCGATGTATATACAATATAACGAAAATTACTTTCTCTGGATGTGGATATATTGTTTACCAATGTTCCCTACATTGGCACTTCGAAATTAGCTGACTTGGGGGCCCGGAAACAGTTTATTGGCGATCACGCCTTTACACAATAGTAAATCTACTTAATACTTAATTAACAAGGTACCTTGCAGTGGGAAGGTACTTCTCATGTAGGTCATATTTTCTTATTAAACAAAACAACAATTACAATAATATATAAGAAATAAGAAATGCAGGTAAACTCATAGCAACAAAATGTGTGGTAAGCTACAGGCCATCATAACAGTCGCAGAGCCACTCAGAGCTTTAAATTGCAAAGTTCGAAGGGGCACTGCCACTGCGCCTGTCACCCTGTGACAAGTTAACAAGTCACATGTGCTTGTAATTTCACCAGCACCCTTATCCTTCAAAACCAGAACGCAGTAGTGCTCATACTACTGTTTGGCTACAGAAGAGGAGGTGAAGAATTTTAAGTGTGAACTATTCACAGAGCGTGAGGCTCTTTGCTAAACAAAAAAAAACAATCTACTATAGGTACATTGCATGGTTTTTAGCATTCCTTAGCAATGTTTGTAAAAACATATCTCTATTACAAATTATGACATTAACCTCCTTTACAACTTCATTCGACGGTACTGTAGGGTTTTGCGGGACCTGCACCTAAGCACAGGCTTATATTTCAGAGACAGTTTACCCTACGCTATGCTGTTACTTCCAATCATTCCCCGTTTCCGTAAAGGCAGCTATATGAAATTCCTTTCTATAATGTATCATAGCTTTACCGACGCTTATGTTCAACAATTCTCCTAATAGCCAACCGTCGCACCAAATTGCTTGACCATAGCGCGTCCCATAAGGCGCGGCCACGCTCGGCGGAGCGCGCTTCCTGCGCCCGCGCATCCTCGAGTGAAAAGCTGGTATGTCTGTAAGCTTTGATTAAAATACTTAGTATTGCTGCGTACTGATCGTGTTGGCGATTGATCTCCCCTTGATTTGATGCAAATTAAAAAAAGCTTATTTTTTGTCGTTATAAAAAGGTTTTACTGTTTTGTAGTAAAGAAGTTACACGTAATGCGCTTTCATCAATAAGTTTTTTATTGTTGAATTAAATGCAAGTTTAAAGTTTGCATATTAATTTAATACAATTTCTTATTTAGGTAAATACAAGTATGATTAATAGCATTTAGTAGCAGTAGAGGTCCTTGTGAAAGAGTACATCAAGGAAAGTACTACCACCTTACATATTTCTGCCGCCAAACATTAATGTGAGCATATCCGCGTTCCAGTTTTGAGGGGTTACGATGCTGGTGAAAAGACAGGAAGCTCGAAGCTCGAAGCTCGCTTTGAAGCTCGAAGTGGCACTGCAACTGTTATGGACAGGTGTGTCGCTTACCACCAGGCGCACTTGTCCGTCCCGTCTCGTGGTATCATAAAAAAATGCCATCGACATTTTGCGCTTAGTCATATTATGCCGTTTGCTGTTACATGTAATTGATGACCACTGTGGCTCAGGTTAATACAGTGGGCGCTAGATGAGGAGGTCTTGAGTTCGATTCCCAGTAAGGCCAAATTGGGAAACGAACCTTTCTAAAGCGGTTCCGGTCTGGGTGTTCCGGGTAATGCCTTATAATGAATTCCATCTAGTATTTAGAGACCAGGTAACTTGCGTGGTTCTATGGCATAGAACCGGCAAACGTAGGCATTTTGAGGAACTGTGTAAAAAGAGAGCATTTTGTGGTTTGTAAGATGATACAGCGGCCGGGATTGAAAAGGAAATGCTTTAGATTTGGTCATATGGAAAGGTGATAGTAGAAACGACACTTTAGAGCGAGCGTATGTGCTATTGGTCCTGGCGTACGTAACCCTTACCCTTCAAAACCGGAACACAGTAATGCTGACATTACTGATTGGCGGCAGAAATAGGTAAGGTACCAATACTTCCCTGGACTCTTTCACACGAAGCTCTACTGCTACTAAGTCACACGCGAGGGAATATATCCTTAAAAAGGACAGACTAAACAGATAAATGGAAACACTGATGCAAATGGAGAATGCGGAAAAGGTTTGTCTGGAACGAAGAGACTGGAGGTGTAGATGTAAACAATAAACCTAGTAAATTGTTAATGTTAACGCTTAAAGATAAGTATAACTACAATCTTACGTTATGAGCTCATAAACTACTTTTCCAACCGTCTTTTAATTCCTCAAGAAAAAAAGAAAAGGCGACTTTCCGATTTCACATTACCACCCATCGCGAAATTATTATTTCAAGACGTCTTATTTGCGTACTTACCCGCCGCGACCACCACGCATGCGCGGATCCGATAATTCACCCACTTGTTGCCCCAAATTACAGTCGCCACCCCATGCTGAGCACAATAAAAATAAACTCCCGCCATGTCTGGTCATAGAGTTTAAAGCTGTCAGCGGTGGCGGTTCGCGCGCGTAACAAAAAAAGAGCGGGAAAAGTAGGCGCGTGGTTTGTTTTTGTTTTCGATTTGATTTTGGAGTTCTGTTTTTAGTTTCGTTTTTTATGACTTCGGAATCTAGGTTCTATGTCCTATATAAAGTGCTATGATTGCATGTGTGTGTTGGTTTATAGAGTAACATGACAAGGATTTATAGTTATTATTGTAGTCTGGACTGTTCATTATGATATCCGCATTAAAGATTTAAATAGGTAAGTTGTTTATTATATTTTATTTGTTTGATATTTAAAGAAAATGTCATAAACTTATTAGTAGATTTTTGTTATATTATCATTTGTTGAATAAACATATATATTATTTATAGACAGACGAATGATGATTAAATGTACCAAAGAATAAAATGTTATTTTTCTTATTTATACTAGCAATGTGGAAGGGAGAGGCGTTTTAGGCAAATAAAGGCGGCTTTGTTTACTTAATATAAAGCTTTTACATCGATTAGTTTTACCCCCGGGTTTCACCCTCGTTCTGGTGACCCTTCTTGTCTTCACACCCTGGGGGATTGGAAATATATTGACTTGACCTAAGTTCAAACAAAATGTCATTATTGGGTTTCTTTCGATTGAATTTGTGTTGTAACTTTGTATCTCTATTTCAAAATATATATAAAATATTATTCATTCAAGTTGGTTTATGCCAAGGGTACAGATTGTTCCATAGTATTGCCTAATGCCTGTTATTCAATAACGTTTCAAAGCCACGTCATCCTTGCGTCACCGAAATTGCACTACAAACTATAAACATTGTTCCTGTTATACTATATTTATTTCAAATTGTAACGTGAGTGTGTTACTGTCTAGGTGTAGATTGGAACAGGCTAAAGTGATTAAGCCATACTTTAAGATCTTAGATTTAATTTTTTTTTGACAGTGATTATAATATGCGTGATGTTTCTTGTTTAATTTATTTTATGACCTTGGGTTATGTTTTTCAGTCGAAATGTTAGAAACAATAAACAATAATTAATTAAATTTTTTATGCCCCGTGAGAGTGACCACCTTGTTAAACATTTATAAGTACTCATAAACAATATTATAATTTAAAATATAATATTTACGAGAGTACTGTTTGAAAGCTGTAGTAGCAGTAGAGCTCTATGTGAAAGAGTACGTCCAGGGGAGTACTGCCACCTTAATTATTTCTGCCGACAAGCAGTAATGCGAGCATTACTGAGTTCCAGTTTTGAAGGATAGAGGTGCTGGTGAAATTACAGGCACATAGGACTTGTCAATTTATGTCTCGGGGTGACAGGTTCAGTGGCAGTGCCCCTCATATCTTTGCAATTTAAAGCTCTGAGTGGCACTGCAACTGTTTCGGACAGGCGTGTAGCTTAACATTCGGCGCACGACTTGTTCGTCCCGTCAGTTGATATTAAAAAAGAGCACTGACCCCCGGTGATGTGGGGAAAGATGTGTATTAGCATCGTTGCAAGTGGAAGGCTTTTGTGTCTGCCTCCCCGTTGAGGAAAGGGCGTGGAGTATATATAAATTATAAATAAATATTAGACGACATGATATACGTTGCTCTGATCCCAAAGTAAGTAACTGAAGCACTTGTGTTACGGAAATCGGAAACATCGACGGTACTGCAAACACCCAGACCCGAGACAATATAGAAACCTTAGTTTTCTGACCCGGCCGGGAATCGAACCCGGGACCGACACCATGAAAACCGGTGTGCCAGCCACTCGACCACGGAGGCCGTTAAAGTGTAGAGTGCTAGCTTAGTGGGAGAACGGTTGTTTCTCAATGGAGAGGTCGAAGGTTCGAATCTTAGTGGCCGCATTACTTTGATTTCTTTTACATTTGTTTTTTATAATACTTAGTGACGGGACGAACAGTAGAGCGCCTGGTGGTAAGCGACACGTCTATCCATAACAGTTGCAGTGTCACTCAGAGCTTTAAATCGCAAATATCATAGGGGCATTGCCACTGCGCCCGTCACCCTCATAAGTTGACAAGTAGCCATGTGCCTGGGATTTCACCAGCACCCTTGCCCTATCAAACCGGAACAAAGTAATGCTTACATTAGTCCTTGGCGGTAGAAATAGGTAAGGTTACTTAGTACTTCCCTGGACGAGCTCTTTCACATGGAGAAATACTGCTTTTAAAATAAACACGATTACGTTCTTTTCACTTTGGATCGTTTTTATCGTAACTTCGTATAAAGTTGAATTTAAATCACAAGTGTCAAGATGGAATTGTTCTAGACCCTGTACAATTAAAAAAAATAATTTTGTTTGAAATACAATACTATAAAATAAAGAAACAATCCGAATCCATAATAAAACAAACCTAATATATGGATCTATGACTCAGTCACAGAGCACATTGTGTGTGCATTGAGTGAAGCACGTTGCCCTCGCTGATATTCTGCCACAGCCCGTAATGGTTAAGAACACAAAAACAGTAGTTAAAATACAATTAACCTTCCGTAACATTAACAAGCTAGATGAAACATAAGGCAAAAATCGGATATAGTGAGAATAAAGAAACCTACATCCCGGGATTGCTCGTCAAATAGCATTTGTGAGAATTTTCGACTGAATATTGGTAACTATTGATCGTTTCAAGCAATAATTTCTGATTACTTGTTTCAGTAACTTTGTATTTGAAGATACGAGTTTGAAGAAAGTAAGGCGACGATTTTGTATTCGAATTTTCAATTTAAATAGGAAATACATTGACTTACAAATAAATGGACGACGGGTCTAATACAAAAACCACGAAAAAAATGTCCCAAGTCAACCTATTTAAACGTAGTGACATGTAAAGGAATATTGAAAAGCTAAAACGTTGAATTTAAATTGTAATGTCATCGCAGTACTGTCTAGTACTGTAAGACTAAAGCGTGAATGACGCTCTGTATACGATTTTAACGTCCTATAAGTTCGGACACTTTTTAGCGCGGACCCAACGTCCATATAATTGTAAGTCAGTGAGGAAATAGAATTATTTTTTCGTAAAATCCTATATATTTTTTCTTCGCTATTATTTCTCTTTTCAAACAAACCAACGTTTCGGGCCGTTTCTAGGTTCCTTGATCACGGGTGACCGAGATGTTAAAGTATACAAAACCATGTCTAATATTAACGCAAACCCCCCCCCTATTTTTCAATATTGTTACAAAAGTTATCAATTAATTATTTTTATTTTTTTCAAAAGAACATTCCAATTTATGCTACTCATGTTTTACAAATATATTTTATTTTAACAATATAAATATTTATTTAGATAAATTTCCAGAATTTTGGAATCTTGTAGACTGACAATGATTTGCTAACTCTTAAAAACGTGTTTCATACTTTTGACACTCTGTTTAATTAAACAAAGTGTACAATTAACCGATCAACAAATTAACAAGTGATCAAAATTATAACAAAAAGCAGCCATTGTGTTATCTGACTCGGAACAATAGATAAAGCATATCAAATCCCGCCATTGTTTTTGCGTCGGCGCAGGCCATACGTATCCGGTCAAAATGGTGGCCTAATTGAAAAGGGACAATGGAGGTTGAGTTTGTGTTTTAGAGTGAAACAACTTAGATATTTCATTATTGAAAACTTAAAAGCACTTTTCGAAAAGTGTAATTACGTACCTGGGGTAGGCAGAGACTACATGATCTCCGTCCTTTACGCTCCTGGTACACCTCTCTTGCCCCTCCACTTGCCAGTCTTTTCCTATACGGCTTTATATTTTTATTTCTTAACCTTCTTTCAGGTTGTCCTCGGTCTGAAATACGTGCTGAGCTCAGTACCTTTTCCCACGTTTTTATCCACATTGGCTCTATAACTATGCCTCAATTGACTGCCTCCGTGGCCGAACGGTTACCATGCTGGTCTGCCACGTAGAGGTCCCGGGTTCGATTCCCGAGCCGAGAGAAATATTTGTATGGCCTATATTTATTTATCTCGTGAGTTTGGGTGTAGTCTGTAGTTGTCTATGTGCTCGTCCATGGCACCTGCGATACAGGGTCTTCCTAGTGCATTGAGTGTGTGCGTAAAAAAAA
The DNA here is from genome assembly GCF_003589595.1 of Hyposmocoma kahamanoa. NCBI lineage: Eukaryota > Metazoa > Arthropoda > Insecta > Lepidoptera > Cosmopterigidae > Hyposmocoma > Hyposmocoma kahamanoa. The sequence goes on along the minus strand of NW_020654810.1, from coordinate 2,151,870 downwards.
AAACAAAACAGTGAATTTTGAATACAGTTGAGTCATTTATTATAATATTATCAAACTCACGATATTACAATTTAATATACTACACATATGGATAATATGATCGTCGCCAACATACATGAAATGTTACATATCACGAGAGAGCTCGATGATGCGAGTCCCTTCGACGGCATGTACCTTGAGACTTTAACTTCCCGATTACTTATACTAGCTGTTCCCAGCGATTTCGTCGGCGCCAAATTTTTGTTTTTTTTGTTTTTTTTTTTCGCCAAGTGACTGGACGTACAAGTCATGCGCCTGTTGCAATGCCACTCAGAAACCGCAAAGATCTGAGGGGCATTGTCGCTTTGCCCGACACCTTGAGACATAAGTTGACAAGTTCCATGTGCCTGTGATTTTACCATCACCGTTACCCTTAAAAAACCGAAACGCAGTAATGCTCACATTACTGCTCGGCGGCAGAAATAGGTAAGGCTGTTATTTCCTGGACGGACTCTTTCACAAGGAGTTCTAGTACTACTAGTTTCATGTCAGACATTTTATGCATTGTCTACTAAAACCATTGATTACAATTATATGGACGTCGGGTCCGCGCTAAAAAGTGTCCGAACTTATAGGGCGTTAAAATCGTATACAGAGCGTCATTCACGCTTTAGTCTTCGTTTGTTCGACTGACAGCGAAGCAAGCAAAATTGGACAGTACTGCGATGACATTACAATTTAAATTCAACGTTTTAGGTTTTTCATATTCCTTTACATGTCACTACGTTTAAATAGGTTGACTTGGGACATTTTTTTCGTGGTTTTTGTATTAGACCCGTCGTCCATTTATTTGTAAGTCAATGACTAAAACACAAATACAAAATAAACAATATCTTTTCCCCGCGTACTTTAACTTACCTCTATTTAGGAGTTGTTTTGAAAAACCCTGCGGGCGGCCATACATAGGCAGCTTGAAACAGCTAATATCGGCTGCTCCAAGCTGCGACACATAGCAAACTATAGTCTTCTATTACACACATACACCAAACTTCTCGAACAGTTGTGACTGCTCCGCGGTTTGCAGCGCGGTGAAATGTCATCGTGCAGTCAAGCAGTCGCCAGGCATACACTGACTGCTCGAACTGTCGACTGCTCTCGCGCAGTTATCACCGCCCGCGCTCTTAATTCCACGTCACGGGCCCATTTTCGCAGCAACAAATTCTATGCCGCCGTCGTCGTCTGAGCGAAAATAGCGGTAATATATATAATATATAAATTCTTCCTCAAAATCCATGTTGCTACTGATTTGAATGAAATTGTGACATGTTGAGCAGTTGATACCAACTGCTGCAGTTATCAATGGCAGCTTCAAGCTGTTGACTATGACTGCATGAGCGGTGCGTGTATGATCATTGGCTAACTGCTCGAGCAGCCTATGGCTATTCTAAGACACGTGTTCATTTATTTTGTATTTATCTATTTAAAATATTCAAACAGTTTGAAGCCAACCGCACCACCGCTCCACTTAAGGTTAATTTGGAAAAAAAATGTGACGTCAATCTTTTACCAATTGCATTATAAAGTATTTTTGTGAAGTTTCAACTTTGTAAGTTCAAAGAATACGATTTTTCATACTATAATTTTTAACCTATTTCATTTTCATAGGTGTTGAATTCCGAAAATTCTTAGTACGCCTACGCTAAATAAAAATAACCCTCAAGTTTTCATGTTTGAAATGTACCATTGAATTCATCCCGACCCTACTCCTTTATACAACTTCAACAACTACGTTTTACAACTAGTATTTCATCGGGAACTAAAAGATTTGGTGGCACCTTCCTCAGTCGTACAGTTGTGAAATGGAACTCGCTTCCAGGCCACGTATTCCTTCCGGCTTGAAGAGGTATCTTAAAGGCATGAGGGGTGGAGGTGGCTAGGACAGTGATTGTATCAGCACTGCACTAGGTTCCTTCACATTTGGATTCTATTTTCCATTTTACAGCAGGTGGAATGGAGTCATCTGATGTCATTTATAAAAAGAACACAGGTATATACATTTGGTAGTGTAGCGCAGGCTGGTTAGATTGTATTATTTTGTATTTGGAATTGTATAAAAATAAGAAGGTTGTTGTCAAATGAACATCGGGAGAGTTCTAGACAAATCTTCAAACTGAACTGAACTTCAAATTCCTCGTTTATTATTAAGCAGTATCTCTCACTACGCTATAACCACGGCTACTCTCCCACAGTAGCAATACCTCTACTTCTTCTAGTGAAGGTATAACCTCACGAATTACACGAATTAATCGGGGGACCAGACGTAGGCTGAGGTTCCACCCGTATATTGTGGATATTCCAAGAATTCGCACGGCCATGGAGTGGAATTCCCTAGCTGCAGACTTATTCCCTGAACGTTATAACTTGGGCCTTTTCAAGGCGAGAGTGAATAGGCATTATTTAGGTGTACATGCGCCATCGTCGACTTCATCGTCACTTTCCATCAGGTGAGATGGAAGTCAAATGCGCACTTATTTTTTAATAAAAAGAATATCGCTATGAAACCTGCATGTCGTAGATGGTTTATAAGGCTGCGTTTCCACCAGAGATGTGCGAGGTAGCTAGGGTGTGTGCGAAGAAAAATCCACGAACAGCAGCTTGATTTTGATTGCCTCTCCCGATCGGAAACTGCGTCTCTTCCGAGTCGAGGCACATAATTGCGAGTCACAACTGGCCGATCGGAAACTTTTAACATTTCCAATCGGAACAATAGTTAATTTAACTCACAAATTAGAAAGATATAGGTAGTAGGAATCAGGTTCATCTTCTCGCTACGCTATGAAGCTTCCCGCTGATAATATACTCATATTGCTTCCTATCTGCGTTAATAGAACATACGGAGCCCATCTGAAGTTATATACCTCTTTGATAAGACATAAATGTTGCTGGTTTTACTTTGTAGTTAAGTGATACATTCAAACACACAAAATAAAATTGCGGTTATTTACGAATAAAAGTATATAATCAATTCAGTTGTTTGTTGGGACAATCAAAACATACCGTAGAAGCAGATTTCCTGTTACGTATTCAAGTGGCGCACATATATGTATATTATATATAACTTCTATGTATAATATTATGTGTGAACTTTAAAAATGATGTAGCAAGTAAATGGAATAGAAGGAAAGCTACATTACTCAAACTTTTTAGGCTTAAGAATTGTAAGCTATTTATAAATATGATTGTTAACATTAACAAAAAAAAAATATTAAAAAAAGTTTTATAACCCTTGGCACAAAAAGCGAGCTCTAAAAACTTCATAATCAGTTATTTTCCAAATTATTTTTGATAAACAAATAGGGAGCTACGACACAATTGAAAAACTGCCCAGATCTTTTAAAACTAGTTAATTTGTTTTGAAAAATTTTGGTAGCGAAACCCATCTGATTTCGAGAATACCCAATCGGTCCGTATCCTATTGGAATGAAAATGAGAATGCTGGATTACTTGATTATCCTAGTCTCGTTTAGCGCAGCTCTGGTGGAAAAGGGCTAGCGGAGGAGGATTTGTACATACAAAAGAGCGTGAGATGTGTGCTAGATTCGAGCCCGCTGTCGTCTCCGCTCACCCCACCACACCGTACCCCACCCGCGAACAGCTGAAAAGAGTCCACTACTCATCCTCGCACCGTTCCGATACACATCATTTCACAACTTCGCTATGCAACCTCGCGTCACCTAGCTACCTCGAACATCTCTGGTGGAACTGCAGTCTAACTTTGGAGAACGTGTGAAGTCACCAACTCGCATTACGTCTTATAGTTTCGTAGTGATGAGAACAACAATACAATGTACAGCTTCCCTAAAAGTCCAGTCATCTTTTCACAATGGCACTGGAAAAAATTACAGACCTAACGTAATTAAAAATGAAATAGCAACTGTATAGTTATTTAAATATTACTTTTTCAGATGACCTCGTAAAATGGCTACTCTCCCCATCTTCGTGTCTCTGAGCAGGTAAGTAACTGTTATTAATTACTTTTACTTTAAAACGCATGATACCACTTTTTTATCGCCGCCATTTTGCGACTCTACTGAATTAACAATGTAGGCCAAATGGGTGGCCGAAAATTGGATTGCAAGATGTTTTTATGCTTTAGTAGGACAGCTTGGTGTGACTGCAAAAAATCAAGATTAAAAAACTACCTTAATAATTCGGGTGCCAGCAGATGACACTTAATAGTAAATAGCTTCAAAACACTTTATGCCAAGTACATTAACTGTTAGGGTTTGGCACCCGTCAGTTTACTGGCGTAAACTGACGGGTGCCAAATATAAAACAATAACATCGACTCACTATTAGACACCGGAAAGTAATAAATTAGTAATAAATACGAGAACACGTGTATCGTTTGTTAAAATTATACCAACTTTATGGGATTTTTATGAGTAGAAATGTCCCCTTTGATTTTTTTCTAAGGGTTCAAAATAGAAACGTTTAAAAGCAGTTCACATCGTCTAGACAAAGCCGCGGCAATATTTATGTCTTTTCTTCATTGCACACAACGAACAAGTCGTAGGCTTGATAGTAAGCTACACGCCTGTCTATAACCGTTGCAGTGCCACTCAAAGCTTTAACTCGCAAAGATCAGGCACTGCCACTGCGCCCGTCACCCTTAGACATAAGTTGACAAGTCCTATATGCCTGTAATTTCACCAAAAACATAACCGAATCTCACAGTATCGCAGTCAACTCAAGTGGCGTCCCATTCGCCTCCGCAGGAATTTGCATATCGTCTCTCTTCTTTACAACATTCTACATAATCCTTTGTATCCTAGGTATCCGAAAGAGCGTTTCAGCTTTCTCAGGTTCCGGGATAAGCCCTGTCGCTCTCTCGTTAGGTCCCAGTTATCTTTTCCATCCTTCAATTCCTGTTTTTATTCTCACTCCTTCACGTGTTAGTAGTTTTCAAAATAAGAGTTAAGGAGCCGTATTTATCGACTGTTCCAATCATGTTGTAGGTATTATAGTGCTATATAATATCTAAAGAAATACATACGAATATTACTTTTAACTACAAACACGAAAATACCCAATTAAATATTAAATTCTACGACGAACTACCTAGTATTATAAAGGACACTAAAAGAGCGTATAAATTCAAAAAGTTACTTAAAATACATTTATTTAACCAAAATTAGAAAGTGAGCAACAACACGTAAAACATATCGTACTATAAATCTGTACTCGAAAAGTTAGCACATCTAGTTATTGTTGATCTGTGTAACACATTTCACTGTCTTTATTGGTTAAACGGCGCACTGGTTGGGTTTTTGTAGTAATGTTTCAAATTTACCCACATTAACAAAACAAAAACAACATTGATCGAATTTGTTTGTTTTTTATGTTTTTTTATAGTAGCCTAATTTGTTTTCGATCATTGTAAGTGAATAATAGTTATTACTACTAATTAAGAGTGCAGCACGTTCGCGTATGCAAAATGTACTTATTAATGTTATAGTTACTTCTCATTTAAGTACACTGTAAACTCCTATGAGAACAAATATCTTAAACATAAAAGTTCAGTATCTGCACAAATCCAGTTATATTCTGATTAGAAAAAATAAAGAACTAGGGTGATAAGAATTAAAATCAGTCTGCGGCTTTAGACGCCGCCTATTATCACCGGCTGGCTGTGGCAGTTTCTTTGGACGAGATTCGCCAAGGAGAGTGTCACACTTGCCGAAATGTTTGACAGTTTTTAGTTACGTAAATTGTCATGTCAGCGATTGCAAATTGTTTGCCCGGTTTGATAAAAAGCTATGTGTAAAAACCACGAAACATTATAATTATATCGCCATTCACGAAGTTCACGAGGCCGTTTTATTGTTCGTTAGGGGAGCGATAAATTCCCCAAAACTCAAAACATAAACATTCTCAGGGTCGCTATTCTCTACAATTGTACTAAGATTTGCTAAACAGCTAGTAAATTCAGTACGTAAAAATAATAAAGTAAATTATCTTCGCGATTTGATGGCATATTTGGCGTAATTGTAAAAGTTAATAATCTATAACAAAAAATCGTAGGAGCATTTCGGCATCTCGATAACTTTACCTGTAGCTCAGTTGGTTAGAACAGCGCCAGTGTACGCGTGGCCGTGGATTCAAGTCCCATTGGGTCGAGGAAACTTTTCTAAGTGTTCGATCATTACAAAACTAGTGGAGTAAATTCATAAAAAAACCTCAATAATACAATAAAGTCTCAATTTTTTGTGGGTTGACACGTTAATGGTTTACCAGCATCCAATTACCGTCTCCCTATATAACCCGTGTACCGCAGTAAGGTATCTATGTACTAGGAATCAAAAGTGAGAAAGCCCATGAGAAAAAAAATAGTTACACATTTAAAAACTCATCGGAGTAACGGTACTTTAAGTTCCACGTAAGTTCAATAATAAAAGCTTCGCGAGCTTACGTAGTACGTCCGGCGCGCGCGCAAGCTTCCTGCCTCCGATTTGGAAGTAAACGCCGTGCTTGGAATATAACAGGGCTGCCAAAAGATAATTCTAAATCCCTTTAAGTGTTATGTCCACATTTTTCTTACGTTTGATTTTTTTACAACACAAATATTTAGTAGCGATAAAGCTCCTTGTGAAAGAGTTCGCCCTAGGAAGCTCTGCCACAAGCAGTAATGCTCACATTACTGCGTACCGGTTAGGAAGGCTAAGGGTGCTGGTGAAATTACAGGCACAAGGCACTTGTCAACTTATGTCTCAGGGTGACGGGCGTAGTGGTAGTGTCCCTACGATCTTTGCTATTTAAAGTTCTGTGGCACTGCAATTGTTATAGACAGACGTGAAGCAACAGGTGTAGGGTAAAACCGCGATAGATGCCCCACTGAAAGGGCTTCCTAATTTAAAAATTATTAGTTTACCACATTGACTTACAAATAAATGGACGACGGGTCTAATACAAAAACCACGAAAAAAATGTCCCAAGTCAACCTATTCGAAATTTAAATTGTAATGTCATCGCAGTATCGCGCTGTCAGTAGAACAAATGAAGACTAAAGCGGAGTTTGGCGCTCTGTATACGATTTTAGCGCCTTACAAGTGCGGACACTTTTTAGCGCGGACCCGACGTCCATATAATTGTAAGTCAATGGTTTACCATGAATAATTACTATGGATATAACTAGTTTAATCTTTTACATTACATTAATACTTGATTTTATTGATCTAACATTTACTGATTTTGTAGAAATTGACTTTTTGCAAACCTATTTTTTTGAGAATAGATGCTGATATGGATTGGCGCCACACAATGAAAATACTAAGAAGGATAGATGCCCTTTAGAATAAAATAGTAAAATTTATAATAAAATGTTTTATTTGTAGTCTTTAATATATTGTACATACATATTACATCTTTAATAATAAATATATACGTATTTAAAGTTACTACCTACTTCACTTCGTATTTTCTAGCTGTCAGAACATTCTATACAAAAATGTTCGCTGTTAAAACTGTGAATAATTTGTCTTTTTGATACTTTTATTTACTTTTAAACTATTATCATTTACATGTCTTTTTCACTAAAATAATGTATTTTTTATTTTCTTTTCTTAACTTTCTTGTCTTGTCCTTTGCCCCTAACTATACCGCGAAAAATCGAGGCGACTATTCTATTCGATATGGATAGATGCCCTTTCATTATAAACTAAGCTACATACAAAAGAGCGATTATTAACAGCTAGATGAGCAGTTAATGAACCAGTGTATAGTTATAATAAAAATAAAACGGAATTTATTATAACTTACAAAGTTATGCGACAGTAAATACTTGCGTCTGAAATTTTGAACCGTTTGTCGTGTTTGTCGCGGAGATAAACGCTTGCACAAGCCAAACGCGTCTTTTCCACACGAAGCCCTGCAGGAACTTTGATGAGTGGTGTCTATACTCCTTATTTAAACTAATTATTCTTTGTTGCGATTTGGGGAAGTTAGGTTTTTTGAAATCGAGGCACCAATCCCATTGCGGCATCTATCCCGGTTTTACCCTACGACTCGTTCATCTGTCTCTTGGTACCATGAAAAAACATGAAATTGAGTTATGTATTTTTCTATTAGTGTCGCAAAAGCATATGTTCGAGTGAGTGTCATAATTAATAATTAATTTGTTTGTGAAAATGCTCCATGTCCAGCTAAACATTAGGCATACAATAAATACATTGTGTATTAAATGTTGTAAAGAATTACGAACGAGACTATCAGGGTTTTTTCTTCTCATTACAATCATGTACAGTCGGTAATGAGAAAAAACGCCCCACCAGGTGTAACATGGACGTACATGGATGTAATAAATCCGCCATTAATTTACTGGCTCGCATTAGTTTAACGCGGTTGTAGTTATGTGTCAGTTGTCATTTATAATTTATGACTAATCATTTAACAATTTCGATATTGGATGACCTGTTTTGACTACATAATTGTACATTATGTTATTTCTTTCTAACCGACTTCACAAAAAGGAGGAGGTTCTCGATTGGACAGTATTTTATTGTGTATATGTTACGCAATTTTTCAACAACAACGACATTTATCAACTTTTTCAGTCGGAAAGGGGTACCTGATTAGGGATTCCATTAAATTTAAAGACAATATGTCACCTCTAAAGGTGGCAATTTTTGTTTTTATAATATCAAATGACGGCACGAACAAGTCATGCGCCTGATGACACTACTACCCTTCAAAACCGGAACACAGTAATGTTCACATTACTTCTTGGCGGCGGAAATAGGTAAGGTGGCAGTACTTCCCTGGACGAATTCTTTCACAAGGACCTCTACTGCTACTAAAATTACTTAAAGAATATGGTTTATTTAAATAGATGTAATTCCACAAACTATAAAGGCCAGTTTTCTTTAAGTTATAATGATTATTAATTCGACTATGAAACCCGGTAAACAAAGTAATAACGGCAACCCTACATATAGTTATAATATAATTAATTCCAAAGCAGTAATATAGCTATTACCCATCGCGTTTACCGCCGTTTCTCACATACAAAACGACTGCGCCGGCGTCGATCCATATAAAGCCGAAACATTTCACAATAGAAATACCGGATATGTACAAGATTTGCATTATATCAAGTTGTAAACTCACAAGTATTTATGTAAGTTATCCGTCACAATGGTGACAAACGGTGACAAATGGTGTTACAAACGATCAGATATTGTGATTTTTTTTATAATATCAAGTGACGGGACGAACAAGTCGTGCGCCTGATGGTAAACTACACGCCTGTCCATAACAGTTGCAGTGCCACTCAGAGCTTTAAATCGCAGAGGTTTGAGGGTCACTGCCACTGCGCTCGTCCCCCTGAGACATACGTTGACAAGTCCCGTGTGCCTGTAATTTTACTAGCACCCTTAACCCTTCAAAACCGGAACACAGTAATCGTGACATTACTGCTTGGCGGCAGAAATAGGTAATTACTAATTGTGATAATTGCCTGCACTCTTGCATTTGAAAAGGACTACGTCCAGCAGTGGAGTAAATAACAGTGATAAAATTTACTAGTAATAATGTCACCAACCCCAGTCCCTTTACTAGCAGTAGAGCTCATTGTCAAAGGCTCCGTATAGGGGAGTACTGCCACTTTACTTCTTTCTACAGCAAAAGCAGTAATGTGTGCTTTCCGGTTTTGAAGGGTAACGGTGCTGGAGAAATTACAGGCACATGGCACTTGTCAACTTAAGTTTCAGGGTGACGGGCGCAGTGGCAGTGCCCCTCAGATCTTTGCAATTTAAAGCTCGGATTGGCATTGCAAATGTCATGGACAGGTGTGTAGCTTACCATCAGGGCCCCAAGTCTGCAAATTCTTGTGAAACCACTGATAATTGTAATTACATCATTGACTTACAAATAAGTGGACGACGGGTCTAATACAAAAACCACGAAAATAATGTCCCAAGTCAACCTATTTAAACGTAGTGACATGTAAAGGAATATGAAAAAGCTAAAACGTTGAATTTAAATTGTAATGTCATCGCAGTACTGTCTAATTTTGCTTGCTTCGCTGTCAGTCGAACAAACGAAGACTAAAGCGTGAATGACGCTTTGTATACGATTTTAACGCCCTATAAGTTCGGACACTTTTTAGCGCGGACCCGACGTCCATATAATTGTAAGTCAATGAATTACATTGAGACTCCACTGCAATTAATTCTTATTCTGCTAAAATCTATCTGCTATGGTTGAGTCCCAATAGTGTCAGTGGAATGGCGGTGATGGCATTCATTCATTCAATTACTAACAACCGATGTTGCTTTACTAAAACTACAGTTACTATGCATATCTTAATTAACTCAGTTAATCAACAATTTAGTCTTCAAATTAGACTTAATAGACTACGACATCGACGTGAAGTCGACTCACCATTGAAGTTGAATAGTAGCTCGAGGGCTATAGCCACTTACAAGCCGTTATCTTAACTTTTAGCAGAATACCTAATGTATAAAACCCTGCCATTGACATTTGACACAGAATTGAGATGATTTAACATTAGCAGAATTGGTGTCCTGGCGCACGAATCCTTCGTCCCGTCACTTGATACTATAGTAAAAAAAATGGGTAATTTTGTAATAATATGGTAACCTCGATGATCTGATGCCTAGGTCAGTCTGCAGTCTATCCAACTCCTTATCGATTTACAGTTCAACTTTTTTGGAGTATATTTAAATTATGTTTTTCATAAAAATATAAGTGTCTATTTGGCCTCTATCTGAATCTTACCTGATGGAAAGTGACGATGAGGTCGACGATGGAGCATGCTAAATAATGCCTATTCACTCTCGCCTTGAAAAGGTCCAAGTTATAACATTCAGGGAACAAGTCTGCAGGCAGGGAATTCCACTCCATAGCCGTTCGCCATATAAATGTGGAAGCGTAACGCTTCGTGCGAATCTTTGGAATATCCAAAACACAGGGGTGGCCAGTTGGTAAGTAGCAGAGCCTTCCCAAAGGTGGCAGCAGTACTCCTTACATGACCGGACTTGTGCTTGGTACAGCTGAAGCAACTGTATTGTCTTGTATCGGGGTTTTTAAATCATAATTTACGTTTTATTAAACCAAGTCTAATTGTTGTTTTGATCTACGCTCGACACAAAAGGCTCGTGACAGGAATCGAACGTTTTCTATCTATTAAACTTGGCTATCTTGGTTAAAATTGTTTTAAAAGGACCAATTTCACACTTCGTTGCCGTCGTCTGTTCTCTGGTTTTTATTTAACCTTAATTTATCTCTCATCTTCTGGGTTCACCCTGCTGGTTTAACGGTCCGATGAATTTAGGATTAATATGCGTTAAATTAAAATAATCCTTTTCCTTAAAAAGAACTCGCTAAGTGCAATTAGAATTCATGGACTGAGGATTTCGTATCTTGAACCAATTGGTCACATATCTTGGACAAAGGACACGTGAACAATTATTACAGAAATAACTACGTACGTAATTAGAGTTATTTCCGTAATAATTGTGCACGTGAGCTTTAGTAGCTTAGCGTGAGAAAGCTTGCTTCATTTCAAAAGTTGACGGTTCGAATCTCTCTGGTGCTACATAGGTAACTACCTAATACTTTAATATTTAAGTGACATACAAGGCAATATCTCTTATTAAGGCTACAAATTGACAGCATGCGTGAAGTCATTATCAACTTCATGCAGTCGAGTTTCGGCTGCTTCAAGTTGATTACGACTTTCTACGGATCCGTTGGGAGTTGCAAAATATAGAGTGAATCAGTTCGTATTTAAAATTGGTGGTGGATTAGTTATCGAGTATCAGATGGGAATATGCAACTAATAATGGTCATATTCTCTATTTTATCATTCGCACCACTTCTCAAAATATAACCCACATGCTCAAAAGCTCCAATTCTTGTAATTCTATCGACTAATATTGTAGATAGAGTTACAACAATTGGAGAGGATGTGCATTATATTTTTCTGTATCTAATGGAGCATGTTTGACGTAACTCTACTTATGCCATTCTTTCAATATTTATATTACAGTCATATTTGTCAATGTCTGCTTGTTTGTTTGTATAGATGTACCAGAATCTCATGACATTATATATTAGAAAAATTTAACGACTTTTACATGGCAATGTTAACTTGTCACATGTTAATTCAAAATCTTACTTGTGTGAAATGGCTGTCGGTTGAACTTTTTTCACTTGAAAATAACGATTTTGTAGCAATAATTACTAAGAATCCGCTTTAAACTCGAGCAAAAAACATTGTTATAACGTTTATCGCAAAATCAGCGACAAATTAGGCGCATCTAAATGACAATTCACGATTTAGAAGCGGGTCTCAAATCTTGCCGATTAGTAGGAATAAATAGACTTCATCTTTGAAATTTCAAGCGAAATCAATGTTTGTGGTATGTATTTTTTGTTGGTGCTGGTCCGCAAGACACTGTGTAGACAATGATTGGTAAAAAAAAATGCGAGTTACTTCAAACTGCAAACGTAGATAAATCTATCTCCCACAATGTAATTGATATATTTTTGTTTAATTTTCAAATGCGTCAGACTTTAATATATTTCATACTATATTGATGTTGCCCATTACAAATTTTAATTTATCTAAGTGCCATCAGACTCTGGTGCAACTTTGTGTTAAATATTTTTCCAAGTACAATAAATACCCAATAGTGAACACAAATAGCCACGTGAAGTGCCACGATTAGTTGTAGCTTATTGTATCAAGTACTTCACGTATTTATTTTACTATTACCGCACACCTGTTCAGTACAAGCCCTAACAATTATACAAAACCTAAGTTATTAGTACAAATAACAGGCTCCGTTCTTGACCTAGGACTAATGAATGGTCTAGATCTGGAACCTGTTACGGCCGGAACTCGTAATGACACAGGACGTGGGCCCAACTGCGCCGGCGCAGAATAGATTTTTGTTTCTCGTACCTTTACATTATAATTATTGCGGATAAATAAGTGCTTATTGTTTGTTGCTGAGTAATAATGACAGAGGTTTAGAGATTTATAATTTGTCAGGTTAAAATCGGGTTTAAGAATAAGATACATGACGAGACTTATATATGCCTTGCCAGAAGTTATTTAGTAACAGTAGAGCTCCTTGTGAAAGAGTTCGTCCAGGGAAGTACTGTCACCTTACCTATTTCTGCCGCCAAACAGTAATGTCAGCATTACAGTGTTTTGGTTTTGAAGGGTACGGGTGCTTGTGAAATTACAGGCATATGGGACTTGCCAACTTATATCTCAAGGTGACGGGCGCAGTGGCAGTACTCCTCAGATCTTTGTGATTTAAAGTATTGCGTGGTACTATAGCTGTTATGGACAGGCGTGTCGCTTACCACCAGGGCAGGTGGGTGACTTATTCGTCCCGTCACTGAGTCTCATAAAAAAGATATTTCATTATCATATGATATTAACTTATTTTTATAATTATTATAAATAAATAATTTGTTTTAAGTTACAATGCAAATATAAGAAACAATACACAAACGAGATGCGTAAAATACAGATCATTTACTTAGTTTAGGCATCGCAACTACATTATTAGAGTTACTTTACAGGATATATCACGGAGAGTGTGCGATGGAATTACACGATTTAATTCTGCCTTCCCCTTTCTATCACCGCGGGACTAGGCGTAGGCTTGGGTTCCACCCCTAAGTTTTGGATATTCCAAAGATTCGCACGAAGCGTTACGCTTCCACATTTATATGGCGAACGGCGAATGGAGTGGAATTCCCTGCCTGCAGACTTGTTCCCTGAACGTTATAACTTGCGCCTTTTCAAGGCGATAGTGAATAGGCATTATTTAGGTGCGTATGCTCCATCGTCGACCTCATCGTCACTTTCCATCAGGTGAGATGGAAGTCAATTAAAAAAAATTGTATTGTTAATTAAAAAAAAGATTTAATTGCATGGCTCTATTAGGATTGTATAAAAATTAAGGTTCCTTTATTATTGTTTATTTTGCTACTATCATAGCTGTCTTTTCATATGTTTTACTTGTATTTAGAATAAGTTATAATGAGATACAGGTTCCATGGTCACGGCTGACTGACATTCGTGACCATGGGACCAATGGGATTATGACAAATCATGGGACTAGTGTAACTATCACGAAAACCTGAAAACTCGAAATAAATGTGTCTTTAAATTTTTATTGAATTGATATTCAATTAGTTTTCGTGAAATTACTCCACTAGTTTCTTATAATTATTAATACAAAGATCGAACACTCAGAAAAAATTCCTTCGATCCGGCAGGATTCGAACCGACGTCTTCTAGCGTCTAGCGTCTGGCACGGTAAGCTAGAAGACGTCTATAAGAATAATTATAAATGTATCGAAAAATTTGGTTAACAAACGCCTTGTAAAACTTTTTTTTTATTAACCTATTGTGCACCAGTGCTGGGCAAAGATCTACCCTAAAATCCTCCGCTGCTCTCCGTTTTGGGCGATTTCCTACCACTCCTCAAACCCAACGAGATCGTCCCGCCAACGCCTACTCGGCTGTCTGCGCCGTCGCCTTCCATCCTCGGGTCCGCAAGAAGTAACGACGTTCGCCTTCTCAGGTTGCATCTGGTTAACGTGAGCTATTCATCCCATTTCAACCTGGCAGTTTGGCTTTCCACATCAGCAATGACAATATCCAACGCTGCATTGTATTACGCACTCGGTTAATGAGTTTAACTCCGGAATGCTACGTTTTGAAGTTTATATTTCGGAAATATTCGACTTAATATTCAACTACACAGAGAATCGGTTTTTTTTCACGTTAAAAATATATTTATCTATTTAGTTATCTTTTTCATTCATTATGAAAGCAGAAGATATTGTCAGTGAACCATGGCGCTTGAAACACAATTGACTCAGCTTTTCTCGTTGAAAAAATAACAAAGCACTGCAAAAATGCTCATTTTTCATTCCAAATCGTCTACGGTAAAATTAATTCCATTCTATTGTTATTAACCGCCTCCGTGGCTGAACAGTTACCATGCCGGACTGCCACGCAGAGGTCCCAGGTTCGATTCCCGGGCCGGGAGAAAATTTGTATGGCCTACATTTATTTCTCTCGTGAGTTTGGGTGTAATTTGGGGGCGTTTTGGGGGCTCCACCTACATCTTGGAGCCCAAGCTAACCTCACCTGCAAGTGGTGCGCCTGCTGATAGACGGACGAGGCTCTAGCGAGGGGTTTTCCCTTTCGGGGGTTGGGAGGTCAGACGGCAGTCGCTCCCGTAAAAACCAACACCGCCACATCAACTTATGGAAGTCAACAGAAGGATATGGCATAGGGATAGGGCGCCGCCGCAAAACGGCGCGCAGGAGCCTCGCCCGACTTCTGTGGCAAGTGGACTAGGGCTACCGTGTCAAGGGTGGGCACGGTTAAAGAGGCGAGCCCCTACCCATCACAGGAAGCTCCGCTTTGCCACGTGGAACATTGGCACGCTGACTGGACGCGCGAGGGAGCTAGCAGACGTGCTTTCCAGGCGGAGGGTCGCCGTGGCGTTCCTGCAGGAGACTCGGTGGAAAGGCAGCAGATCCCGGCTCATTGGGAATGGCTACAAGCTGATCTACACCGGTGCTCCTGGGGGCGTGAACGGGGTGGCCGTGGTGCTCTCCGAGGAGTTTCACGATCACGTCCTGGAAGTGAAACGCTTTAGCGACCGGCTTATGGTAGTGAGGGTGCTTATCGAAGGGGTCGTGACCCACTTGATAGGCGCCTACGCACCTCAGGCCGGTTGCAGCGACACGGACAGGGCGAGGTTCTGGGATCAACTCGGGGAAGTGCTGAGTGCCATTCCTTTGTCTCAGGCAGTCGTCTTGGGTGGCGACCTGAACGGTCATGTGGGTGAGGCGTGTGAAGGGTTCGAGCGGATCCACGGTGGCTACGGGTACGGCAGTCGCAACGCGGAGGGAGGAGACATCCTCACAACGTGTGCGGCGGCCGATCTCGCCATCGTGAACACGTTCTTTAAAAAGAACCCCGAGCATTTAATCACCTATAAGAGCGGCGGACACGCCACCCAAATCGATTTCCTACTCACCAGGAGACACCATATCAGCAAAGTGGCCAACTGCAAGGTCATACCAGGTGAGAGTCTCACTGCGCAACACCGTCTTCTTGTCATGGATCTCTGCGTAAAGCCGGCCGACAAGCCCGCTGAGCGCTGCCGACGCCAAATCAGATGGTGGCGGCTTGATAGTACCACGTCCCAGGAGTTCATCTCAGCGATCGGCGATAAATGCGCCGACACTGAAGGTGATCTAGTCCAGAACCACTGGGACAACATTCAGGCTGCCATATCTGAGGCGGCGAAAGCGGTGCTGGGCTTGTCCAAGGGTGGTCGCAAATGTGACAAAGAAACTTGGTGGTGGAACGACACAGTCCAGAGAGAGGTGAGGGTGAAGAAAGCCCTCTTCAAAACGTGGCAAGCGTCCGAATCTTCTGAAGACCGCGACGCATATAGGGATGCCAAACGTGCCGCTAAGAAAGCTGTAGCCAGAGCCAGACGGGACCACTTGCAGCCGTTGTATGACAAGTTGGAATCGTCTGAGGGGCAGAAGCTTATCTTTAAGCTGGCACGTTCGAGGGTCTTAGCGGCACAAGATATTTCCAAGTGTCGCTGCATTAAAGACCCTCATGGCAACCTTATATGCGAGGTCGACGCGGTGAAGGAGAGATGGCGCTCATATTTCCACGAGCTGCTGAATCAGCAGCACAGAGAGGTGCAGCCACCGGTCCTCCCTCCGAATCAGGGACTAGTGCGACCGGTAACGCCTGAGGAAGTCCACTTAGCTCTTCGTCGCATGAAGAATCGGAAAGCTGTCGGAGCCGATGGGGTTCCCATCGAGGCCTGGAAGGCAATGGGTCCCCGTGGTGTGGGCATCCTTACCGGCCTCTTTAATCGCGTGCTCCTCACCGGTAAAATCCCTAACCAATGGAGACTGAGTATTATCACTCCAGTCTTCAAAGGGAAGGGGTCGGTGCAGGAGTGTGGCGATTATCGGGGCATAAAGGTCATGTCCCACACCATGAAGCTCTTCGAGCGTATAATAGACTCTCGGATCCGACAGGAGAGTGCTGTCTCGGAGGGTCAATATGGGTTTCGGCCTGGTCTTGGGACCATGGATCCTGTTTTTGCCCTAAGGGTCATCATGGAGAAATACAGATTGAAGAATACGCCTCTGCATTTCATGTTTCTTGACATGCAGAAGGCCTTCGACTGTATCCCCCGTGTAATGATCTGGTGGGCACTGAGATCCAAAGGGGTACCAGAAGCTTATATTGACATCATCCGAGACATGTACCGCGATTCCGAATCCATGGTTAGGACTGCTGTTGGTGACACTAAACCCGTCCCTGTCACAGTCGGAGTTCACCAGGCCTCAGTTCTCAGTCCCTATCTGTTCAGCGTGATATTAGACGAGGTCTCAAGCTCCATCCGAGACACGCATGAGCAACTCCCGTGGATGCTTATGTACGCTGACGATATCGCGCTGGCGGATGCGGATAGAGGGAGACTGGTACGACGAGTGAATGTGTGGAAGGAGTCGCTTGAGAACGGCGGTTTGAGACTAAATGTGGCGAAGACTGAGTACATGGTCTGCAACGCTACAGATCCCCTACCCGTACGCATAGGCGAAGACGCGGTCGAGCCTACGGGCCAGTTTAAATACTTGGGATCTGTACTTAGCGCGTCCGGAGACATCGACTGCGACGTCAGAGCCCGAATCGCAGCCGCTTGGGCAAAGTGGCGTGAGGTGACTGGTGTAATTTGTGACCCCAAGATTAAGTTAAGCTGAAAGGACAGGTCTATAAATCCATCATTAGGCCTGTCCTTTTATATGGCAGTGAAACGTGGCCCGTACTTGAGCGTCATAAGCAGGAGCTGCGTGTCACGGAAATGAAGATGCTGCGCTGGATGTGTGGAGTTTCACGGAAAGACCGTGTCAGAAACTCCCGCATCCGCGGCAGCCTTCATGTCCGTGACATTGCAGATAAACTGCAAGAAAGCCGCCTACGTTGGTACGGCCACATCTTACGGAAACCGGCTTGCTACGTGGGAAACAAATGTCTGGCTATGCCACCTCCGCCGGGCCCCGGTAGAAGGGGCAGACCCAAGAAGTGCTGGCTTGACGTCGCCAAGGGTGATATGCGTGCCAATGGTCTCACCACTAAGGATGCCGAAGACCGTGCAAAGTGGAGGAGAAAGAGTAGGAAAGCGGACCCCGGGCTCCGCAGCAACCCTGCTGAGGACGCAACCGGGACAACGCTAAGATGAGAGAGAGAGAGTTTGGGTGTAATTTGCGGTTGTCTATGTGTGTGTCCATGGCACCCGCGACACAGGCTTTCCCTAGTTCGGGGCTATGTTGAGTTTGTGCGGTATTATTATATTAAAGACATTCCAATGAAATTTTCTTTCGTGTATTTCGTAATAAATACGTCAATATACTACGAGCTTATATTACAGTTTGTTTATAAAAACGTCGACCTCACACGCTTCGAAACCTAACACATCAACAACTATTTCGCCATAAACATCTATTTGATAGTGAAAATTGCACTCTTCTTTATAACTTCCAGAGAATTGATAAAAATTAATGCAGTACTGCATAATAATATAATAACAGACTTTGTAATAACAATAATGAATTCGGTATGCGTAATTGCACCCGGTTACTGCATGTCAATGTGCCGCCGCCTACACGCGAACTTATAACAATTTATTGTTATTTGATATTAAAAGGATCTGGGGTATTTGAACGTATGTAGTGAAATAAAGAGTGTTTTTGGATGTGGTACAAATTCTTCATTTCTTATAGCATATAAGTGGTTTTATATAATAATTATTTACTAAAGTCCAGGACCCAACATTGCTAATTTTAAATAATACAAATAAATAAGTATATAAAGGAGGGCTCTTTCTTCCGTTGGATGAGGTTATCAAAACAAGCCAAGTGAAAGTCCATATGGTTCAGAAGATTTTTATTTTCAACTTGTATGTCGCCAATACAATTTCACCCTATATGCGGAAGGTTCGGGCAGTTGTTCCCAGAAGGGACTCGACTCCTGGAAACCGTTCCGCGAGATGAGGTTTTTCACCCTATACGAGCGTACAAAATATCAGAAGATACGGGGTAGCAGTTCCCAAGAAGGGACTCAACTCCTGGTGGCTTTCGATGAAAGTCACCATTCGAGGGAAAATCTTAACACCGCGATTCAGAAATAGCGCCAAATGGGTCAATGCCATCTAGCGGATTCTTAGAGAATTAAAAGTGAACAATCTGGCTTAAGGCTGTCTATTACATAAAGTAGGTTTGTTACAAGTACAAATACAAAATTATTTATTGCTTCTCACAAAGATACCTACAGGATGCATATTAACAATAAGGTACTTACAGTAGTTACATTTATGGAAGACTGGACCCTGAACTACTTGTTCGTTGGTCTGGTACGTTGTTGGTCTATAGTCCTTTAGTAAAAATCATTTTATAAATGTGTATTTCATAAAATAAACATCTCAATTTACATTTAGTTAAGAACCTAAACAAATGTACTATGGCTTGTATAAAGGGGTAACGAGGGTTACACTACATTAAACATTATAAACTACATGAAACAATAATTGTATGTGTGTGTGTGTTGTATGTGTTATAAAACATTTTTTGTTTTGCATTTCTTTTTTGTTTTTAAAGTTACTTTCTTCATTTGTTTTTCAAATTAAGTTTATAGACAGAAAATGGGCTATCCCAGTCCAAATTAGTTCGTAGGAAGAATTACGCGAAAATTGTACGCATGTTGTGCTTTCATCTAGTAAGTTCCATTATATTCGAATTGTATTTAAGCATGTTTCTAGTTAAGACTGATAACTGTGTAACCAGTTTTGTACTAAGCCAAATCGACTCACCCGAAGAACAGAGTCCTACGTTATGAGAATAATTTCGTTATTCAAACTAAGGCCTATGTAAACGTGTTTTGAGAATTTATATATTTTATTTCGTTTCGGAAATATAAATAGATGAGACGAGATATAAAAAACAAAGATACGCCTAAGGATATAGTCCAAAGAATGTGCAAATTTGTTATACGATATAATGTACTTTACTCAATCATATAAAATCCTGGAAACAGGTTAAAATAAAACTTAAAACGAATTATTTAAAACAATGAAACACAATTGTGTTAATAATCCACCACAACAAACTCAAACGAGAGCCAAAAAAAAAACGCTACAAAACAAAAAACCAAAGAGATAGAATATGTAGAAGTGTTGCTACCTGGTAATATTACCATGCTAGCTGGTAATATAACCTTAAAGAATTAATTCACTACACTAAAAACAAGGAAGACTAGTTTCTTATCTATATCAAGAGTGCAAGCAACCAGAACCATGGTTAGTAAAAACACGCGGATTTTGCTAGATATATTTCAAAATCGGTAATTACAATTTATCTAACAAATTATCAGCTTTCAGAACGTTGATCGGGAGTAGGGTTACCAAATTTTTTTTTGTATTATTAGGACATTAAGTATTCCATCTGGATTACATGAGCTAGAACATTATTTGCTCAAAGATTTTTGCGTTTTCGGTCCGGCAGAGTGTATAATTTACTAAACAAAAAACTAGGTATAAATTTAAAATATATTAAATTTAAATTTAATTAAATTTAAAATTAATTTAAATTTAAATTTAATTAAATTTAAAATTAATTTAAATTTAAATTTTAAATAAATTTGTCAAAATATGAAGTAACAAAGAAAATCAACTTATAGTTACAAACACTAAGCTATGATAATACTAAGAAAATAATTGAGATAACAAATTAAAGTGAACATACACATGCACACAAACACATACACACACACACACAGATACACACACACTCACAATCACAATTTATTTTAGGGTGGTTACATACGGCGCCTTCTAGCAGCGTTCGTGAAACTGCAGTCGCGCGTTTGTGTGTGTAAAGGTAGACGATTAGTACTGCATCGCGTTTGTGATGACTAGCTGTTCGATGGCTAGTTTGCGACAGTCTTTTCAATTTAATATAATATGAATATTGATGGTCACCCTATAATCACAAATTATTAATGGCATAGAGTTTAAATAAGACAATAAACTAATTGATCGCGTGAGAGATGGCGCGAGCGCATTCTACATGGAAATATAGAGTTTCCTTCGATCGGGGATGCAATTGCTGTTTTATTGCTCGATTAGAAATTACCGCTGCTCTACATGCATTGTTATTAGTAAATCGGCGACTGTAACAATGTAACTATTTAATGTGTATGTTCCACATTTGAGCACGGAGCATCTCACGGGGAATTAATACGTTAATGTTATCTAAATAACTGTCGCGACACGAACGCCGCGGTTTCAATTTCAAATTCTTTTACAAAGCAACTTAACCCTGGATTTTCAGCGACACTTCTCGCAAAACGAACGTGTTTAGTTATGTATTTTATACGAGAGATGTACTGCCTTTCCTATTTATGCTGCCAAACAGTAATGTTGTAAAGCTAACATGGTGCTTGGCGGCAGAAATAGGTAAGGTGGCAGTAATTCCCTGGACGAGCTCTTTCACAAGGGCTCTACTATAGAGTGAGTCTATATTTAACTAGTTTTCTTTACCATATAAGAGCATTTCTATTTATGTTGTTCCAATGTATTGATAGTTTTCTCTAAGATAAAAACACACGTACACCTCAAATCGCGGCGGCAGGTTTGTATTGCTTTATTGTTAGTGATACAAAGTCACCTACGCCGAAAAACCTACGGCTACTGACGACTGCAGTAGCGCTATAATGCATTACTGCGTTCCGGTTTTGAAGGGAAGGGTACTGGTGAAATTACGGGCACATAGGACTTGGCAACTTATGTCTCAGGGTGACAGGCGCAGTACCGGTGCCACTTAGACCTTAGCGATTTAAAAGTCTGGCACTACAACTGTCATGGATAGGCGCTCAACTTAAAATCATAAAAAAGAATACATACAATACAATAATATAAAGAATATTGTTTTATGTTGTAATATTTTTAGTGGAATACACGTTAATTACTCTACACTACACACACTTATAACATATAACTGTACGTGTTTATACTACAAGGATTATGTAAGTATTTATTCGGTATAAGAGTACACACTGTAATAACACAATATACCTACACACAAGACAAAAGTACTTACGTAGTATATTATTTCACTTCGTGACGCATACGTCTGTCACTCACTCGCTAGAGTCCATTGAAAACCAGCGTTACATTCTCGGCTGTGGCTTTAGTTGAATGAGATTCTTTTGAATAAGCCACAGCCGCACACATGTCACTTTAGTATTAATTTATGCAGTAAATTTGTTGTTTGGTACAAACGTTAGCTATGCTGTTTTTTTTGTTATTTATTTTATTGTATTATTATTTTTAATTTTTTTTTCATTCATATTACTTTTTTGTGTTTGTTTCTTGTTATGTGGCGTTGCAATAATTGGTTTCTATTCTGTTTCTACTAAGCGCGCGTTAGCAAATCGCATGTCTGACGCTAACCATATGAACCGGCTCTAAGGGACCACCCCGTCAAGATGTCCTTTTAAACATAGATCTATTGATGATTCCTTTTTTTGGAAACACGGTACCTCGGTGTTGGTCCCATTTAAATTTGAAAAAAATATTCCACTTCTAAGGGTGGCAAACTAGGGGATGAATGCGGTATTGTGCACTTTCTGCTAACCCATTTCAATAAAACTTGGCAAGTAGATGTTTACTTCCACGAAATTTTGAGTTCGATTTTTTTTGTACTCTGTACGGAGATTATACATAACAACATTTCTTTATTGATCGTCCAATTATACAAGTGTATCTTTCTTCGATCACGCTTCTTGCCTATTTGCTAAGAATGTAATAAATATCACAAGAAGCGAAACCTTACATTCTTAACATACGTTTGTAATATCAAAAACTAACATTTATTAATCCAGCTTACCATTTAAGTCGAAACTATTTTTCATAAATATAAAAAAAATAATTGAATTACCAATTTTTTACATTCTTTACTTTTAAAAAACGACTATTTAAATGCCATATCTAAATAAATATAATTTTTATTAGTTTAAGAAGTAACATTTTTTTCTCGTGACCAAAACGTGCGCCTACGCGTCGTATTGGCCGGATGAAAAAAAAATTAAAAGCATTAGGATCTCTCCTTAATAGGAAGGTTGTAAAAATGCATACTAAATACTGTTTTGTACGGTTTTATTTTAAGTGGCGGCATAATTGGCATTACAAGGGTGTTTCTTTATCGGTGCTGTAATAAAATTCATCGAATTTAGTTGTAAATATATAGGGGAGAACATGAACTCTATTGCACGTTGTGTTAGTTCAGTCTGATGCACTTTGTATGCGTGGAAAAGAAAAAGTATATGGTACTTTATTAGATCAATTTCTGTGATAGACATGAAAGGGCAGTTTTTTGGATTAGGATTTTTGGCTTGGACACAAGCCCTTTGAGCCAGCGGCATCCTTATGAAATATTTTCTTTTGTGTTTTTAATGTACTTATAGAATGGTAAAAAGAACTTTGGGTTTTTGAAATAGTCTTCTACACTTAGTTCACTTGCTAATAAAAGATATTGATTTTTTAATACTTCTTAGTTGGTATTGCTTCTTGTTCCACTTCTTCCAGAAACTTTTTCACAATGTTGTCACAACAATAAGTACAATAAGCAATTTTTTTTTGTGATCCTATTCTTAATTGTAAATTTTAAATTTGAATACTTTTGGCGTCCTTTCTCCTCAAATTCCCGCCCATTTCTTAATGACAGTTATGAATATAGAGACATAATTAGATCAACACGAGGAATTATAACAAACTGGCTGTTCTTGATAGTCTTTTTCGCAAATTCATTTAAAGGGCATGTTTTTTTTACGATAACAAGTGACGGGACGAACAAATGACAGTGCTGCTTAGAGCTTTAAATAGTCACCCTGAGACGTAAGTTGACAAGTCCCATATACACACACACACACACACACACACACGCGCGCACACACACAAACTCCCAACGCATGTACATACGCACTTTTACTCTCTCACATTCACCTTATTACATCCATTATGTATAACTTTAATCATTAACCTTAAGTCTTTTGTTTCTTTTCTTTTTCTCTCTGTAATATTCTCTATACTGCACCATAAATATGCTTGTAAACTTGTTAAATAACCGAACCACTGTCTTTCATAACACAGGTTAGCCTAGCTTGAAAGTCAGGGAACAGATAACCTTGAGTCAATTACTAACAAGCCAAATATGGTAAACTAGCTCTTATTTAGTTATAATACACCATTACTTGTAAAAGGCTTAAATTAAATAAATTATTATTATTATTATTATTATACCTGTAATTTCACCAATGCAATGTATACGCCAATATTACAAAATACAAGTTTGATATTCAAAATTTGCCATTTACGAGGTCCTAAACTATAGCGAAACAAAAACTCTACACTAAAGGTCTGTCTACGATAATTTGAAATAAATATTGTAAATAATGGATGTGTACATATGTTTATTTACTTAGAGCAATCTTTACTAGAGTTTCTCACTTATTCTTCTCAGGCGAATCTGACTTACGAATGATTAGTAAAGTTTAATCAATGAAACGATTTCAAGTGTACTTGCTTGCCTCTGAAATAACGATAGATATGTATATATAGTTGTATTTGAACCAATATTTATAAGATCATATTATCATATAAACAAAACAACACGAACAGAAGGAATAGAGATGCCAATAATTGTGTGGAATTTAATATGTTGTTATTTAATTATATCAATGATATGACATTGTACCGTCTTAGAAATTTCTCATAAAATTTATATTTTATAATTATTAATCATTGACTTACAAATAAATGGACGACGGGTCTAATACAAAAACCACGAAAAAAATGTCCCAAGTCAACCTATTTAAACGTAGTGACATGTCAAGGAATATGAAAAAGCTAAAACGTTGAATTTAAATTGTAATGTCATCGCAGTACTGTCTAATTTTGCTTGCTTCGCTGTCAATCGAACAAACGAAGACTAAAACGTGAATGACGCTCTGTATACGATTTTAACGCCCTATAAGTTCGGACACTTTTTAGCGCGGACCCGACGTCCATATAATTGTAAGTCAATGTTATTAATACAAAGATCGAACAATTAGAAAATATTCCTTCGATCCGGTGGGATTCGAACCAACGTTTTCTAGCAAACAGTGCCAGTCGCTATGCCAACTAAGCCACGGAACGAACTAGCGGACCTCACGAATTTTTCTGTGTGTTTGTTGTTGTGTCTTTGTATTTCGTTTTTTAACGACTTTAGCGCCATCTATGAGAAATCTTATGTATTTCGTCACCCAGTTAGATACCTTTACAGCTACCTTTACCAGTAATGTCTAGAGATGTCGCTTTTCATTGTATTTAAATTTTTACGGATTTTTTTAGCGTACTTAAGAATTTTTCTATGTTGTACTTGTTAAAGATCTTTGTCTTTTGGTTTTTAACGACTTCTTTTCAGTAGCGCCATCTGTGAGAAATCTATTTCTCCACTGAGCCAGGTACTTTTACAGCTACCGACACCTGATTAGAGATGACGCTTTAATACTTGTAATTCTTGAGTTTATAGAATGACCACCATGATAGGTATTAAATTATTTTTGTGTAATTACTGGTCATTGCATAATGGTAGTCAAAAACATCGTCACATCCAATGAACTTAAAAGTTTTTATTTTTTATACTATACAGGCGTCGTAAATTTATTATTATTGTATTTTATTATTTCCAAATTATCGCATGAGTGTACTTTGTGTGTACATTCACATACAGTTATGATGAAAAAGTTTTTAAGTTGTGAAGGCGAGTAACGTGATTCAAAATAATAATGAGAAAAAAAAATTAATTTGAACATTACTTATTTAAACTTTTAAATTCCAAGAAAAACAAACCAACCGTACAATTTTTAACAAATTCCCAAGCAATAATATCACAGATTTAAACTGTAAACAAATTTTAATTTAGTTAAGTAAAAAAATCAAGTTTCTTTGTCCAAGATGGCCATGTCCATTTATGAAAATATCGGGTTTGGTATTAAATCCATTTAAGTATAGGTAAGGTTTTTTGTTATTAAATTTACATATCGAAATAATCCTGTTAATGAAAGATTTATTATTATCTTTTGACGCTTTTTACTGATTAGATGAAACTTTAAACAGGATGTAACGAAAAGTGGTCCTATTATTTTTTAGTAAGTGATAGTACCTAATTATGAAAACAACCAATATTACACAAAAAAGAAAATTATACCTCATAGCAAACAGCGCCAGAACGCTATGCCAACCTCATGATTTTTTCTATGTGCTTGTGGTCGGATCTTTGTATCTTTAACCGTAGCGCCATCTATGAGAAATCTTTTAAAGTATTGGCAGGCACATGGGACTTGTCAACTTATGTTTTTTTTGTATAAAAAATAAGTGCGCATTTGACTTCCACCTCACCTGATGGAAAGTGACGATGAGGTCGAGGATGTAGCGTGCATACCTAAATAATGCCTATTCACTCTCGCCTTGAAAAGGTCCAACTTATAACGTTCAGGGAATAAGTCTGCAGGCAGGGAATTCCACCTCATAGCCCTTCGTGCGAATCCGGGGAATAGCCACAACATGGGCGTCTCAGGGTGACGAGCGCAGTAGCAGTACCCCTCAGATCTTTGCAATTTAAAGCTCTGAGTGGCACTGTAATTGTCATGGACAGGTGTGTAGCTGTAGTGTAGGTGTTCGCCCCGTCACTTGATGTTATAAAAAAAAAATATTTTTTGTAAAATATATACATATATCAAGTGACGGGACAAACAGTCTGCGCCTGGTAGTAAGCGACGCGCCATGACAGGATTCCAAAGTAGCTAAAGCACTTGTGTTATGGAAATCGGAAACAACGACGATACCACAAACACCCAGACCCGGGACAACATTAAAAAAATTAGTTTTACTGTTGTTGTCATTTTTCATACGCAGTTTAATATTTTTTGGTTATTACATTTTTATTTTATTTATATTATAATTTTAATACGAACATGGTAATTTAGAAAGCCTATTACATACTAAATTTGAAAATAAATTAGGTAAGTTCTCATATTACAAAATAAAAAAATTAATGATAAAAACTTTTTTAGAATCTTTTTATGCAATTATAAGAGCTTCATTTCGCATTTACTGTAATTAAAATCAAACTATATTTTAACAATTCTCTGTATGTGTAGTGTACACTATAATTTTTTAAAAAGGTGCACATGTGTGGGCAATCAGATGTTCGGGCGCTCGTTGGCCCGCCCCGTTTATTTTCCTCTTTACGTCAAAAACGTTATATAAAGTTTTCCCTCCGTTTTTCACGTGTCACAAAATTTGATCCGGCCGGGGAACCACTCGACCGCGGCGGCCGTCTTCTACTTTGATACTACCACTTTGTGTTTGTGTTGACTCGTCGTTTGCCTACGATGGTAATAGGTACACATAATCATTAAAACAACCGACGAATAGAACAAAGGAAGTGTGGTTTTCCACACAGTTTGGAGAAGGCTCGAACGACATTCCGCCAAGTCGGCGAACCGTAAAACCGCATCATTGAGGGTGACGCACTTGAACGTATTAACGAGTTTATTACGACAATTTATTTAATTAAAGCCTTACTTTGCATCAGTTCTAGAAAAAAAAGAATATAATATTTTCTATTGGGTCTATGGTTTGCTTCGAAATCGCATTGGAATATACAAAATACAAAAACTCGTTAGGTATCATATAATATATTAGTTGCTTGATGTAGGTATAGTGTATAAGTATTAATAATTATAATGTATTTTCATAGTTATACATACACTATTTGGAAGTATTTAAACATACACAACACACACACATCTGTTAAAGTTTAATATGTATATATATATATATAATTATTTTATTGTTATATTCAAGTACCTAAGTATGCTTACATATATCGTTCCGTGACCTCACTAAGGGTCTTAACTGAAATCAGTGCTGGGAACGCGTTGCGTTTCCAGCAAATACTGAGTTTGTGACCCATTGACTTACAATTATATGGACGTCGGGTCCGCGCTAAAAAG
>NW_020654810.1:2108314-2123275 GCF_003589595.1 Hyposmocoma kahamanoa | reverse complement strand
GTTTTTGTATTAGACCCGTCGTCCATTTATTTGTAAGTCAATGTTGTGACCCTTTTGTTAGTGTTTATTTTATTATTTGTTGTTCTGTGTTATTTGTTGTGTAGAATAGTTCCTGTTTTAATTTTATCAAATTTTTGTATATAAATTTTTCTATTTGTGTTTTTGTTTCGTAATTATTTATTTACGTTTTACGTTGAATGTTTTATTTTAGTTCCGTTTTGTTCCGTTTTCTCTTTTTTTTGTCTTTTCTCTTTTGTGGTGTCATCGTGGTAAACAAATAAATGTATGTTCTTTCTTTCTTTCATATATACTTGACTCGAGTAGTAATTGAGACGGATTGCAAAGTGGGTGTTGTGTAGAGTTACCTCTTCTTCGTCTATATGTCATGATGATGTTTGACCACCATGATATTCAATTATTTTTGTGAAATTACTCCACTAGTTTGTTATAATTATTAATAAAAAAAAATCCGAAAAAATTCCTTCCGCTTTGACCGTTTATAATATCAAGTGACGGGACGAACAATTCGTGCGCCTGATGGTTAGCAACACGTCTGTCCATAACAGTTACACTGCCACTCAGAGTTTTAAATCGCAAAGATATAAGGGACATTGCCACTGCGCCCGTCACCCTGAGACATAAGTCGACAAGTCCCGTGTGCCTGTAATTTCACCAGCACTATTACCCTTCTAAACCGGAACGCAGTAATGCTATCATTACGTACTTCCCTGGACGAATTCTTTCATAAGGAGCTCTACCGCTACTATGTGCTTGTTGCAGATTTTTTTTTGTTTACAACGTATCTTCTAACCAGTATGAAATTATACCAAATTTCATTATTATTTTACACATGTGTTGTTTCCAAAACTTCCTAAATTTCCTTAGTAAGTTTTGGAAAGGGTTGGGGAGGAGAGAAGTCTTTTGAATGCAATAGAGAGGAGAAACGTATGGACACTTGTTGCGTAATGACGAATTTTTGAGAGTGATAATTGAGGGGAGGATAAAAGAGAAAAAAGAAGAGACGGAAACCAAGAATGGCGCATAGTGAACAAATAAGAAAGAAGATCAAAGTGAACAGCTATAGAGAGGTCAAAGAGGGCTGTGAACCGTGAGGAGTGGAGAAGGCTACACCGACAAGAGTCTGGCTCTTAAATAAGATGATGTTTGTTTACGTCCACGATTTCCGGCAGAAATGGGTTAAAACGTCGCTTTGGGTAAAAACCCGGGCTGTTAGATTGGGTTTTAACCCGGGTAGTGGGTAAAAAAACTATTTATAAGGTATTTCTTATTTCATATAATATATAAGGTATTTCTTACTTCAACCTATGCCGTGGTGCAGCTAGTAAATAGTAAACAAAGCCCAAGGAAGTCCTGCCTTCCTTGGCTAGTAACAGAAAACAAATAACTTTGTATAATCTTTCATTATGTTCATCATGTACCAAAAGCCTATTTCTTACATAGCTTCCCATGGTTTCACCATAACAATGCGGTGGTATTGTCATGGCAGCCATTGATTTCTTCGCAAATAGCGTATAATTTATGTTAATTGTCCTTTTGTTGTATGAGGAACTTTTTTCAGTTGGCTTCGTTGAAATTGATGGCGTAAGTATGACTTCGGTACTTAACCAATTCTTAGTTAAAACTTAGTTAGTCAGTATTGCCATAACTTTCAAGGTCACTATCACTACATCAAACTTAATATAGTCAACTCCTCCAAAAATGAATCTCATCGGTTGACTCCGCAGATTCAGTAAAACCAATTTTCGGGATAGGAATTTCCGTAAATTCGCCCCAATCTGAGTGTTCTGGGTAGTGATTCGGAGTTTCATTGTTCTGGTATTCATAATACAGGGAATTTCCTATAGTGAGACCAAGTAATTGATGTCGTTGTCTGGCACTAAAGATTGGCAGTCAGTGACCGCCATAAAGCTGAACCAAAATAAGAATAAGCTACGTTATCTACAAACTTCATAAACACTTAGTTGTGGGTAGAGCTTCTTGTGAATGGTTTCGTTTAGGGAATTACGCTACCATCACATTTCTACCGCCAAGGTCTAGTTTTGAAGGACCTGTCAAGGAGACGGGCGCAGTGGCAGTGCCCTTTGTGAGGCTCTGAACCTGTTATGGACAGGCGTGTCGCGTGCCACCATGCGTACGATTTGTTCGTCCCGTCACTTCGTATCTTAAAAAAGTTGGTTAAAAACATTTAAATTCATGGTTTCTCACAGATGGCGATACGGCAAAAAGGCGTTTAAAAACCAAAACAAAGATATGCAACAAACATGGAAAAATTCGTGAGGTCCGTTGGTTCGTCCCGTGGCTTAGTTGGCTTGGCGTCTGTCACGGTTGCTGGGAGACGTTGGTCCGAATCCAACGGGATCGAAGAGAAAAAAATTATAAGTTTTTGATCTTTGTTTAATAATTATAACATGCTAGTGGAATAACTTCACGAAAAATATGTATGGTGAATCATCGTAAAATTCAATAGAACTTTACATGTAAATTTTATTAACAATATAATTCTTGAAATATCATTTGGAACTTTGACATGTTTGTGACATTCTTATTGTTTTTGTAGTATAATTGACATTGTTTAACTAGGCATTTGCTATTTAATATAATATCGCACTGTTAACAAAATAGTGTATTACCTCGAAAAGAGTATTTTTTCACAATTGATCAAAAACGAATTACTCACTTCTCGTAATCTTTACATAAATATGTAAAGTACAGCTTAAAGTTCTACTATCACGGAGAGTGTGGGATGGAATTACATAATTTGATTCAGTCCATCATTCGGGGACTAGACGTGGGCTCGGGTTCCACCCTCATGTTGTGAACATTCCCAGGATTCGCAAGAAGTGTTTCAGAATTCCGAGGGCGAATTCCCTGCCTGTGGACTTGTTCCTCGAATGCTATAATTTGGACCTTTTCAAGGCAAGAGTATTCACTCTTGCTAATATAATAACACCTATTCAGGTGTTAGGTGTGCATGCTACATTGTCGACCTCATCGTCACTTTCCATTAAGTGAGAGCATTTGACCTCCAAATGCGCATTTATTACAGGTATCTAAACAATTTCCTACTTGCCAAATATATTTAAACATAAAAGGGAAAAAAAATTTCATGTTTTTGCGCAAAGATTGTTTTGTCCAGAATCATAATCAAAATCAAAAATCAAAATAATCTTTATTTCATAGGTAAGCATTGTCATCTCTTCGTAAGGCAGACTGAAGATGAGCAAGAATGAGCAAGAAACTCTAAGGTATTGCTCTTTGTAAATAACATTTGTACACATTCAATATTTACAATACATTTCTTTTGCTTTGGAACATCACAGTTCGAGACTACCTTCATGAGCTAAACAGGTTACTACCACGGATTTTTGTCATCCAAGTACGCAGAAGTTGTTTATTAACCTTTAGTATAAAGTTTTTGTTTCACCTCGTGAATGGCAAATTTTGTATATTAACCGGAATCTTGTTATAGAAGCTTATATATTGCCCCTTAAGAGGGAGCAGAGGAAAAATTCCTAATCTTCGATTTGATTGTAGAGGGGTATGTCCACTTTAAAGTTAAAAATAAAATATTGTATGAGTAACTACACGATATATTCAAGCATAGACACTAATCAGAAACATAAAACAATAAAGTTTCCTCGATAGATAAAAATCACGAAATGACCTCTAATTTTCGCATTTTTTCGATTCATCCTCGAAATGCTACAGGTTATTAGGACAAAAATTAGATATTAGATATAATTAAATATTTATGCATGATCGAGAACTGTCACTACGGATTTTTTTAATCCCTTTAGTTTTAGAGTTATTCCGCTAAATCGAATTTGGTACTTTTAATGCGCAAAATTCAACATCTCCTGTCGCATGTCACGCGAACTTCAGGCATATATTTGTCTCACAAATGTGGGCGGAGCCAACGTCAAAACTTTTTTGGCATGCTCCCTCTTAAATAAATTTGTGAACTAGCTCACATAAGGTTGTCTCAATTTGAGGTAGATCTTTTAATTGTTTCTTACAATAATTGTAACGACGGTTTTATTGCTGTGAAAAATTAACGTTCAGCATTGATATGATCTCGAATTTCACCTATTTTGAGTTACAACACTATTGTAATAGCAGTCCGATATGCGACACATGTTTGTAATGGCACTGTCTCTTGTTACATCTTCTGTTATAGCATGTTTTAAGCAAATAAACGAATTGTTAATAACCTAAGCGCTGTAACGAAACAATCCCCGTGGGAATTCACCGACCACGCTAAGCGTTAAACAGCCGTTTGTCGGCGAAGATTGATTGATGCGCTCGTACACATTGACGCAATTAACGCGTTGGTTTGTGGGTTAAAAGTAGTTTAATTAGTTGTTTGTATACTTAGTATAATAAACTCACGTCTCATCATACGTCAAAAGTGTTTTAATCACATGAATTCTTCTGTGGCTCAGCGAAGTATCAATTTGAGGCTCTTGATTCGATTGAACGCAGAACGAGGTTACTTATTGGCGACTATAAGCTCGAATCTAAACTTCGTAGCTAAGACCACTGGCGCAATGTTGACCGTGTGTCGGTTTTCTAGAGAATATATTTCGGTGAGTGTACCCATCAGCGTTTCCTTTTACGGCGGGATGTCATCCTTACTTGGTCGATATTCCCTTCAGATGTACTAAGTGCTTTTCATCTTCTTTTATTATACGCACAGACCACGAATGGAAGTCCCTGCCTGCGATTGTATTTCCGAGCACATACAACCCGATCTTTAAGTTGTGACTGAATATACTACTTTCTTATTGTTTGAAGAAATTTAGTAGCAGTAGATGTCCTTGTGAAAAGGTTGGTCCAGAGAAGCGCTGCCACCTTACCTATTTCTGCCGCCAAACTTTTTCTTTAGTGGCAGTGTTCTACAACAAGCAGATCTGTTAGATAAATATGTAATATTTAACACATTTTTTTATTGTAAAGTTTCTCACTATACAGTTTAAGTTATCAAAGTGTAGCTATCAAAAACGTATTTGAAGTGGTGAATTTGTAAAAGAATCTTTATTAGAAAGGCTAGGGGTCTACCCAAAACAGAAAAACATTGGCACGTGGTCTATGAGACAAAAAAGTTTGCTAACCTCTGCTTTATATAGAGGTAAGTATTGAAACTAAAGTCTTAAAAATAAATTTATTATTTACAGTCACAGGTTCCGTAATGGTTTCTACCCCGAAATGTCCTATAACACGTTTTTAAACTCTAATGTAATGTGAAGGAATAGAATTAAACCTAGAGGTAACAAAGAAGGCTATGAACGGCTTGTGATCACTGTAGCATGACTGTCTTGCTGGATGATATGGGTTAGGATACGAAAACTGTGGACTTCATAAGCTTTCCTAAGATTTTTGTATGAAAAAAATTAAATGTACGCGTATTACCCGTCTCTATTATCCGACGAAATATTTGAGTAAGTATTTCGTCGGATATAGAGTTATTTACAGGTCTTGTACAATATGGGGTGTTTTTGGGGCTGCCTCGTTTCTGCAGTAGTTCTATGCAATCATACGCAAGAGGTTGATATCATTGTTGCGTATTGGTAAGTATCCTATCCAGAGATGGGAAAGTGCCCGGGATTTTACCCGGCGCTTTGTTGATACGGGGTTTAAATCGGGTTAAAACCCACTCGTACCCGAAATCGAGGGCAAAAATAATTTACAACTAAATATTTTGTTGTAAATTGAGTTTCCGTCTTAAAACAGATTTTGTGACATCGAAATTTGTAATAAGTATAGAATCATACCAAATTCGTTAAAATGAGTTATAAACCAGTTCAAATTCGAGCGGGTTGATTGGGTTTTATCCCGCTGCCCATCTCTGATCCTATTCTGGGGGCATTAGCTAAACGTTTTGTTTGACAGTTCATGAACCATTGATTCATCTGACTAAAGCTAAATTTGTGTTTTAATTTAAATTTTGTCTAGTATTTATTATTAATTAATTTTCATTTCATTTTAAATTTAAATTTTATTTCTAATTTTAGTTTTTAATTTAATTATTTGTCATTCTTGCTTTTGTAGTGAATGATCCAAGTTGGTCTAAATAAATGATTCATTATGATGATTATTATTATTATTATTATTCTTGTCAGATTTTACGTGGCAAGTTGGACTTGTCAAATTATTTGACATTCGCAGGATTATAGGATTATATTAGTTTCATTTCCGAATCCGAGAAATAACGGTCCGAAATGTCACAGGGATCATTTTACCTCTAGGTGTACAAGCGATATTCGTATTTTCTCGGATAAACACACTGACAGCGGGTGCGGGCCGGGTGCAGGTCGGGTCCCGCCGCTCAATAACCGTATTACATATTTTTTTCCTAACACCACAGTTTTCGTGTAAACCCTTCGGCTTTTGTCCACAACCATGGAACTAACGAGGTACTAAATGTTCATGCTTTGCAAACCAGGCTTAATTGATGGTCACCTAAGTTCTCAAGGAAATGTGCAATAAGTATACTGTACACCTATACATAGACCGTATAAGATTTTACAAGTAATTTTATGACAATTCACGCTCTGAAGCTTTCTGCACGTTGATTGCGGTCTTGGTGGACAATAGGCTTAATTTTACTCGGAATGTTTACAATGACAATTAAGTAATAAATGTAAGTTGTAACATTAATTATAGGTTGTTACTTGATACATTCGCCAGCCCAGGTAGACGTGTCTTAGTTAAAATTTTATATACCTGTCACTTTCGTTTTCTTTTTACGTAGGAACTATAGAGATCCTTGTTAAAGAGTTTATCCAGGGTAGTACTACCAATACCACCTTACCAATTTCTGCCAAGCAGTAATGTATGTATTATTGCGTTCCAGTTTTGAACGGTACTGGTGAAATTACAGGCACATGGGTCTTGTCAACTTATGTCAGAGGGTGGCAGGCGCAGTGGCAGTGCCTCAGAGCAATGCGATTTAAAGCACTGCAACTGTTATGGACAGGCGTATAGGTTACCACGAGACGCAAGACTTGTTCGTCCCGTCAGTTGATATAGAAAAAAAATTACATAATAAAAAAGTATGTTTGACCCACGCGATTGCATAAACACTTCACATTATTATTACAAATAAAACTAACACAACAGATGCACAGATATCTTCATTATAATTTACTTGTTTGTCTGCTTGCATAAATTCCAAACATATCTATGATATAATAATACAAGTAACTACACAAATATGTACTGTATAATGTAATTAAAAGAAATATTTTGAACAATTTATCTGGTTCCAAAGGAAAAAGGATGTCCTGCGCAGGCTTTGTAAATAGTTGTCTCTGTTCCCACAGCAGGAATTATTATTACAGTATTTATAATAAGACTTCTTTTTATGAAATGTTATCCTACCGCCAAAGTGTACAGACATAACATTATTACGAGGAATAAAAATAAACTAGCTGTTCTTGATAGTCGTCTTCACAAAAATCTCAAATTCATTTAAGAGGGTGCATGCCAAAAAAGTTTTGACGTTGGCTCCGCCCATATTTGTGAGATAAATATATGCCTGAAGTTCGCGTGACATGCGACAGGAGATGTTGAATTTTGCGCATTAAAAGTACCACATTCGTTTTAGCGGAATAACTCTAAAACTAAAGGGATAAAAAAAATCCGTAGTGACAGTTCTCGATCATGCATAAATATAATAAATTATCTAATTTTTGTCCTAATAACCTGTAGCATTTCTAGGATGAATCGAAAAAATGTGAAAATTAGAGGTCATTTCGTGATTTTTATCTATCGAGGAAACTTTATTGTTTTACGTTTCTGATTAGTGTCTATGCTTGAATATATCGTGTAGTTACTCATACAATATTTTGTTTTTAACTTTAAAGTGGATATACTCCTTTAAAATCAAATCGAAAATTATGAATTTTTCCTCTGCTCCCTCTTAAGGAGCATTGGAAGCTTCTATAATAAGATTACGATTGGTATTCAAAGAAGGAAGGCGACATCACGTGTATTTTGTGACCCAGTGTTTTTGATGACTTGCATTAAAGAGACCTATCAATACTTGTGATTCATTATCAAAGCATCAAAAAAGATAATTGAATACAGCCTGTAGAAGTTGGGGTTATAAACTTGATATAGGTTATGTTTATAATGTTGTCCTGTATTTCACTTCAGATGTTTGTTCGTAGTAACTAAAACATCAAGTATTCAGTTTGTTCCTAGAAATAATAAAGAACAACAAGTTCTTCCTAAATCTGCCACATTTAATACACTGTCAACATGTTCTGTCGCAATGAAAATGAATAAAAATTAAATCTTCCCAAATGGCAGAAATTTGTCACAAATGGTCACACTGTTCTCACACTCAAAGTTACACAGACATTGGCAAGAAGTCTCTTGTCAAAATGTTCCTTTGGTAACTTTAGTATCTATCATTTAAATAGTGTCTAAACGCTTTTGTCACATTGTGTTTTATTGTTTACTTTATGTTATTATTGTTTAATTGATTATTTGATTAGGTATTTTATAGCTTTAATGTTTTATGCGTGTATTATAAACATTCAATCATGCATAATGAAACGTACAAGAACGTTACCTAATCTATAGCCGAACTGAATTGTTTTTTATCAAAAAATAAGTGCGCATTTGACCTCCATCTCACCTGATGGAAAGTGACGATGAAGTCGACGATGAAGCATGCACACATAAATAATGCCTATTCAATCTCGCCTTGAAAAGGCCCAAGTTATAACGTTCAGGGAACAAGTCTGCAGGCAGGGAATTCCACTCCATTCGCCGTTCGCCATATAAATGTGGATGCGTAACGCTTCGTGTGAATCTTTGGAATATCCAAAACTTAGGGCTGGAATCCAAGCCTACGCTTAGTCCCCCCGTGATGGAAAGGGGAAGGCGGAATTAAATCGTGTAATTCCATTACACACTCTCCGTGATATATCCGTGTAAAATACCGATAAGCAGGCAACTTAACGGCGGTTTCAAGGCTCTGCAGCTTCACCTCCACTAATTCCGAGTCACCTATAAGCTTCTTGGCACGGTTGTTAATTTGGAATTTTCAATTTGGAGTCGTTATCATGAAGAAAATCTAGACATGCGGTCATTTGGAGAGCAAAACCAAAGTGGCGTTAAAAAAGCTCGGAGTGCTCAATAGAGCGAAGCGACATTTTATACGGGGTCATCGGCTATTGTTGTACAAAACACAGTTACGACCCCATATGGTATTGCTCGCATCGCTGTGTCGGAGCTCCCTCATATCAGCTTGGTCCACTTGACTACATCCATAGTCGGACTGTTCTGAGTTCTTTAATCAACGAAAAGACGTTCTCGCAGTATGTGTTCTATCGTCTTTATAACAGGGGGTGCTCAGAGGAACTTTTCAAACTGGTGCCACCATCACGTTTCCATCATCGCACCTCCCGCCAAAGGAGTAAAGCTAATATAACTACAAAAACAAAGTCACGACAACACATTATTGTCATCGTATTGTGAAGAGTACACTTAGATACCGTTACGAATAATCGTTGTCGAGTGCGCGATATTTCCGCACCCGCGCAAGTAGCGAGGCACTGTGAGAATCACATTGATACACTTTCCGATTGTGGCCGTGACACTTGTTAGGTTTCTAATTAAAACATTTGTGGTGATCTAATAACGGCTCAGTTGGCAGTTAAATTTCCTGAGTTCGAATTCTAAAATACATTTTACATATAATTCTTTACTGCACCAAACAAAAACAAAAGAAATATTTATATATACTTATCTTTAAAAAAAATAACTCTTCTAGCCAACTATACCCGAAGACAAAATTATTAAAAAGCAGTAGAGCTCCTTGTGAAAGAGCTTCGTCCAGGGAAGTACTGCCACCTTATCTATTTCTGCCGTCAAAAAGTAATGTCAGCATTACTGTATTCCGGTTTTGAAGGTAAGGGTGCTGGTGAAATTACAGGCACATGGGACTTGCCAACTTATGTATCAGGGTGGCGGACGCAGTGGCAGTGTGCCTCAGATCTTTGCAATTTAAAGAGCTGAGTGGCACTGCAACTGTTATGGACAGACGTGTAGCTTACCATCAAGCATATGACGTGTTCGTCCCGTCAATTAATATTATGAAAAAACAAAGACGACTCCAACAATAATCAATAAAGTGTTATTCTATACATTCGCAAGTAAAATGTCTTGTGTGTGAAGATCCACTGCGTTTTTTATGATACCAAGTGACAGGACGAACAAATGGGCCTGGTAGTAAACGACACGCCTATCTACAACAGTTGCAGTGCCACTCAGAGCTTCAAATCGCAAAGATCTGAGGGGCACTGCCACTGCACCCATCACCTTGAGATATAAGTTGACAAGTCCCATGTGCCTGTTATGTCACCGGCACCCTTACCCTTCAAAACCGGAACGCAGTAATGCTCACATTATAGCTTGGCGGCAGAAATAGGTAACGTGGCAGTAATTTAAGTATGGCTTAAATATATAAATACTTCCTTGGACGTACTCGTTCACAAGGAGTTTTACAGCTACTGAACCTACCCAGTGGAAAACAGGCGTAAGTTATAATTAGGAAGATTTCTTATGAAATTAAGGTGATAACAATATACGTGGCTCCATGTCACTAGTCTCCATCGGCACTCGACCTGGCACCAGGAAAGCCGTTAAACGGTGTTTGTTTACTATCGCTACCAGTTCCTGCATTCCTCTATGCGCAGGCGCACTTAACGCGAACAATGGGCTGTTTCACGCTTTACGATGCGGGGGAAGTGGGGACGTTTTAATACATTTTTCTATGCTTATTACAAACCGTTTTTCTTTTGGATAATACTGAATTTTCTCTTCATCTATCGAATTTTTAGCTTTTCGCGAAAGATTTTTTCAAACATAACGTTTTGGACCCTTTACGACTGACTGATTTTTTATTTTATTAATTTTTATTTATTTAAGTATTTGCGTCAGGCAACTTTGAAATGGTTAAAGTCAAGCAGTTATGTCTAATAGTAATACAAACCCGCTATTCTTCACTATAGTTGGAAAGGCTATTAAACAATCCATTTTACACAAAATATTTTATTTCAATGTTATGAATTGTTTACAATGTTTGACCACCATGTTTCTAGCAAATAAATTGATTCGAGGATGAATTTGATTTGATAAAACTTATTAATGTTATATACTTAACTGAAGTCTCGTGCCTACTTGGGATTTTTTATCAGAGAGTGGTACTCAGAAACCATCTACCCTGTTGAAATCGTGGCCTCACGCAGCATCCTGGTTAGAAAACAGACTTCTTCTATCAGCCTGGGGCTTGTCAAACTTACATTACCTGCTAACTTTCAAGTCAAATTTTGTGTTGTTTTGAACAATGTTTTCGTGTCTTTCAACCCCTGGAAATATTTTTTTTTCACGCCTGTCTATGAGAAATAAAGAAAAACGTTTATTCATTAAATTGACATCTATAACAGTTGCAGTGCCACTCAGAGCTTTAAATCGCAAAGTCTGAGGGGCACTGCCACTGCGCCCGTCGGCCTGAGACATAAGATGACAAGTCCCATGTGCCTGTAATTTCACCAGTAAACCCTTCAAAACCGGAACACAGTAATGTTGATATTACTGCTTGGCGGCAGACATTTGTAAGATGGCAGTACTTCATTGGACGACTCTTTCACAAAATTATTCTAAAATTAGAGTTGCAAAATATACAGTGGATCAGTTGGGATTTCAAATTGGATCAAGTGGGAATGACTCTAAACTGCCACATAAAATATTATATAATTTGTTTCAAGTATTTCGTATTATTTTTATGATTTTGATTTGATAAAAGCACATGTGGCTATATATTAACTGCCTCCGTGACCGGACGGTTACCATGCCGGACTGCCACGCAGAGGTCCCAGGTTTGATTCCCGGGCCGGGAGAAATATTTGTATGGCCTACATTTATTTATCTCGTGAGTTTGGGTGTAATTTGTGGTTGTTTATTTGTGTGTCCATGGCATCCGCGACACAAGCTTTCCCTAGGTCGGGGCTATGTTGAGTGTGTGCGTTATTATTATTATATTTACTGTTCCAAATGTAACTCCTGTTAAACCAAAAGCTTTCCTTATAGGCTATAACACTTACGCAACACTGACATAAGCTTTGAGCTTTGTTATAGCTTACAAAGTATACTGGACATAGGATTGGCAGTTACAAGTTACAATGTTAAGTATACGACCTACCTTTTGTAACATGTTTTTTTAAATGGACAAGGTATATGAAAAGTCAGGAGTAAGTCTAGAATACGTAGTGTTTTTTATAAGCCTCCATGAGGAAGAGAGTATGCGACAAGTCGTGTCAATTGTATTAAAAGGTTTTACTTACGTTGTAGGGATCCGTTTATCATCCCCAAGTTACTGGTTATAACCGACGAGTTTCACATTATCTAATGGAACAATCAGGATACCCAATATATACATTACTAATCCGTGTCATAGTACCTTGTGATTTAAGTCAATTCACTGCTTTTGTTATATGCACTGCAGTGATATTGAGTAAAGCTAGCAAAAGCAATGCGCCCGCGCAACGGCCTTGCGAGGAACGAGTGCGTTTACCTTAGTATGCCGGACATGCAATTTAAGTTATTGTTTAGAATTTATTAACACAATGTTTGAACACTGTATCCGATCATTAAAATTTTTAGTTTAAGTTTTTGCCTAAATAGATATGGGTGTACCCTTGGGGGCAGGGGAGGGCAGATCCCCGCCTCTGGATTTTGTATACCTCCATACTATCTACTTCAATAAAAGTTTCCAATAAAAGTTCTCATTTTGCAATACAATATAATATGCGTTAATTAATTAATTAGTTATCAATTAGTTATTCCACTGCTACCATTAAAAGGTAATTCAGCGCACTAAGACGCGTAAAAACGTGATGAGATCAAAATGCTCAGTGTACATAGAAAATTTGTCAACGCTATGGGCGATTCTTTCACGGAAGACGTCATAAACCGTTTCGCTGAAGATCCTCGAAAGTTACTTTTAAAATAGCTATCCTATATAATTAAAGAATTTAAATAAAAAATACCTATTTTAATTTGTTTTTTATTTGACTAGACACCTATAAAGAATTAGCAGGATATCCTGGGGGTGTTTTCATATATACTTAATGTTTAGTGTAGGTGCCTTCGTGTAGTGTGTAAGGCAAAACAGACACACGAGACCCGGCTTGCATCATGTTGCGTCACCCTCCTGCTCTAGTCCCATTGTCAGTGTACAGTCTGCCGACTAGTGTATGCCTGTACGTCTCTGGTGGTCCTGTGGTCGTCGATAAAGTGTACAGGATTGAACTTAATAAGGTAGGGTGAGAAGAACCCTAGCGTTCTTAGGTGTGTGTCTGTCACTCTAAGTACTCTAACAGGCCCTAGCTCTAACCATATAGGTGTGCTGAATAAATGTATAGATAAGTATGGGATATCTGCGCCGTGAGACCTAAGGCAACGGACGGGGGGAAGGAATAAGAGTGTACTGGGATGGATATTCTCACAGCCGGTCTCACAGACCCACAAGACTGATCTACTGATGCCTAAAGGTGTGTTGGCCACAGTGAGAGGATGCTAGCAGGAAATAAATTAAACTCGACTGCTGTTATATATACAAATATTCATTTACACACAGTATTATAAAAAAATGTGTCTAACATCGAAGTGTCTCGTCGGTGTAAAGTGCTGTTGATGCTTCAACTCAACTTGCAGTCTGGTTTTCGGTCGTTCGCCTTCCTGACTAGTGCCGGTGAAGCACTTTCTTGCAGTCTATTTTCCGGTCGTTCGCCTGCTGAGTGAAATGTTCAAAGGTTATATGAACAGTCAGAGATCGGCGCAGTATGTCTTGTTCACTCCTTTGATGTCATCTTTCTCTTCACTGACTACTGTATGACTGTATCTGTCAATTTTTAAGGCACTGAGTAAAGCTATGTTTGCCTTTTTACCCGGTTGCGTCAGAAGGAGTTGGCTATGTTTTTCGAATGTATGTATGTAGATCCATTCATTTCTATGTCACGCTCTACATTCTAAAATGATAGTCAAAATAAAGCCATAAAAAAATAGTCAAAATAGTGAGGGGGATAAACAAAAATTATAAATTATTGCTTTATCTCCCACTCTGGTAATAAAATCCAAGTTAATGTTTATATTAAAATATATTTTATTAATTGTTTAAATCGGGTGTCAACAGCATATTTTCTGTAGTTGAGTGAACAACTGCCTTAGTATGACAATGACCATCATTAATAATTAACTTAAGTAGGTAGGTACTGAATAAAATCATCATCGATATAGTGCATTCTACATTGCTCAATCTTTTTCTCTTCTCAAGCTTTTTTATGCAGTCCAGTTTTTTATATAACTTTGTTTTCTTTCTAGCTACACATTTTTGCAGTCAGGTTTTTTGTTTTTTTAAATAATTTAGTTAATTCATAATTCATATAATTATAACTCATGGTACAGAACCAGATTAATACGAGCTATAACCAAGACGAATTTCTTTTCGTCGAATCTCATTATTCCGAACACAGTTCGAAATTTTTTTCATTAGTACGATTACAGTTTTGGCATAAATTTGTACCACAGAAATGTCTTACAACAGAAGTATCGTTTGTTTTATTTTGCCAGAAGTTTGTTTTGTCTAATCATATTTGTTATTGTTGGCCTGGATAACACAATTTATAAAACCACTATCTAATTTATAATTGTTCCTTTATTTTAACACACTGCGAGCATTGACACTTTTAGAAGATAATATTTTTACAAAAATCTCACAACGACTGACTGTCTAGTCTTTTCCTTGACCTTATATGCATGTTTCTTTTAGACTAAAACAGAGGGCGCATAGATACTTTTTTAAACTAATATAGAGGGCGCCGCGTATTTCGAGACAGCGCCATCTACAAGAACTTTCTCTGTTTTAGT
>NW_020654810.1:2038917-2108304 GCF_003589595.1 Hyposmocoma kahamanoa | reverse complement strand
TAAATATAAATTAATATCTAGTGAACCATGGTACAATGTTTAACATTATACTGTCTGTTTTCCATATAATTTAAATTGCTGAATGAAACATCGGTTTCAAAAATTATTATTCTTAAATAAAATTGTACCTATTTAAAACAGCCATAAATTCTCTCTCCGTAACTCAATTTACACATTTTGAATAAAATATTTCTTTATTATGTTCATAATTTTTTCAGTAATTGGCCACATCTTTTCATTTCCATTTTCACCATAATTATAAATAGAAAATATAGGACGATATCATGCTACATCATCCATGAACATCATCCACCTTTTTTTGGCTAGCATCTTATATGACAGCATTCGATTCGCGATCATGTAAAATTTTTGTGATAATGATACCAATTTCGATGATGTGTGTTTTTCAAATCTGTACAGTCATATACATGAGATACCTGACCCCTTAAAATGTCCAAACCGACCTTTTGGTTCTGAGAGCCATCGTACGCATTGAACAAAGAAAGTGTAAGCTATACAGTGGAGTGTTGCTTGAAGATGATCAGCATATCTTTAAAACCAACACTAAATTTCGTCATTTAACTTTCAAGTAATTTGGTCGAGCGGCTTGTTGTATCGACTCCCAGTTACAATACCCGTGGTTCGATTCTACGAGCACTGTTTTGTTTGAATGTTATATTTTTAAAAGCATTGTTTAACTTTT
The DNA here is from genome assembly GCF_003589595.1 of Hyposmocoma kahamanoa. NCBI lineage: Eukaryota > Metazoa > Arthropoda > Insecta > Lepidoptera > Cosmopterigidae > Hyposmocoma > Hyposmocoma kahamanoa. The sequence goes on along the minus strand of NW_020654810.1, from coordinate 2,107,601 downwards.
TAATATTAACGTTGACAAATCAAGGTGGGTGGGTGGATATTATTAATAAAGCGTAGGGTGGGTATGGATAGATTAACAAATTGCATGATGCATACGATCGCGTCCTTTTTGATTACGCATTGTTCCACGTTTCGTTCCTATTTGACCATTCAGTTTTAATTACTTTCAAGGTTTTAGTGATTTTCAAAGTTTTCTTTCTTGTTCTAATATGCCGCACGGAATTATTAAAATTAGAAATTATTGCTCTGTATGAACAAGACTTAGACATTCCTTATACCTATCCAGACGTTAAAAAAAATACAATATTATATAGTCATAGCCTTAGAATAATAACGCATAGAATGATAGTTTCATATCAAACGAACTGTCACAAGTGTTAGCATTCCTAAAATATCTTTATAATATTGTAAATTAATATTAGTAATTTGTTTGGGTAAATTTGAGTATTTTGCCATACAGTAATATTGTACTCTATAGCAAATACATAATTAAATTAGATTCGGCACCGGAAGTTGTGATTATTATACTGTGTGATGTTTCGCGATTATACTAGTATTTATAAAATATCTTTGTAATATTGTACATAAATAGTAGTAATTCATTTGCATAGATTTGAGTACTTTGCTATACAGTAATTGTACTGTTTAGCAAAATACATAATTATGAGATTCGGAAACGGAAGTTGTGACCACTGTTCCGCGTGCTGTTTCTTAATTGTATTAGTATTAGGGGTTAAAGCATGAAATTGCCGTTTTATTGCAATAGGTTCTTTGAATTTTCATAGAATCTTCATGGTTTGAGGTTTTCGAATGAAACTTTTTTCAAATGGTTTCTGTGATTTTTTTTTTTAATTTGAAACATTTGAATATCGACTTTTAATTGTTTTTGTTATTCAATTTAGACAAGAAAGATGGATAATGCGAAAATTCGAGTGATTTTTGAATACGAGTTCCGACGCGGAACTAACGCGGCAGAAACAGCCCGCAATATCAATGCTGCGTTTGGAGAGGGGTCTACTAATGAACGCACCGTGCGATTTTGGTTTAAACGCTTTCGTGATGGAAATTTCGACTTAAAGAACGAGCCGCGAGGAAGACCGCCCACACAGGTGAATAACGATGAATTAAGAGAGATAGTGGAAGCCGATCCTAGTCAAACTACCCAGGAATTAGCGGCATGGTTTAACGTTACCTTACCCACAATATTGACTCACTTGCGTCAAATCAATAAAATAAAAAAATACGACAAATGGGTGCCTCATGATTTGACTGATCTGCAGAAAGAAACGCGTGTTGAAACTTGTGTTGCCTTGTTGAACCGGTACAGAAATGAAGGAATATTGGATCGAATTGTAACATGTGATGAAAAGTGGATTCTTTATGATAACCGGAAAAGAAAAATGCAATGGCTGACCCCAGGTCAAATGCCACAACAGTGTCCTAAAGCAAAACTTACCAATAAAAAGGTAATGGTAACTGTTTGGTGGTCTCAGCATGGTGTTATTCACTATAGTTTTCTCCGATCTGGTCAAGCAATAACGGCAGATGTCTATTGTGCCAAACTCCGAACCATGTTGACAAAACTAGCAGTAAAACAGCCCCGACTCATGAATCGATCTTCACCATTATTGCTCCACGACAACGCGAGACCTCACACAGCACGAGAAACCATTTTGACCCTTCAGGAACTGCAGTTAGAAACCATTCGTCATCCTCCGTATTCACCAGACCTTGCTCCAACGGACTACCATTTTTTTCGTGATTTGGACAATTATCTACGTGACAAGAAGTTTTCTTCCCAGGAGGCAGTACAAAATGCTTTCACACAGTTTGTGCAGTCTAGATCGTCGGAGTTCTATCGCAAAGGCATTAATAACCTTCCCATTAGATGGCAGCAATGTATAGATAATAATGGCAACTATTTTGATTAAATAAATTTGTTAAAAATTTTAAAAATAAACAATTTAGATTTTCAGTACAAATCGGCAATTTCATACTTTAACCCCTAAAATTTACAAGATATCTCTAAAAATGGTACATAGTAGAAGTAACTCGTTTGTATAAATTTGTGTATTTTGCTATACAGTAATTGTACGGTTTAGCAAAATACATGATTAAATAAGATTAGGAAACGGAAGTTGTGATTATTATACGCGGGCTGTTTCTCGCTTGGTGGGGTAACCTGATTGTCAATATCAAGAGGGTTTAAAAGCGGGAAACAGCACGTGCTCGACACAGATTGTTACTAAAAATTCTCAGGTGAAGATTGTAATCAATGTACGTTCATGACAATTAAAGTGAAGAAGTTATATCCAGTATTTAGTTATTTTAAATATCCCCTTTTCATACAAGTGAGGCAAAAATCAAATTCATGTTGGCTAGTTTTAGCAGTAGGTTAATTTTCGGTTTTAGTGAATATTTATATAAAGATACAAGTTGAAACGCGTTATTTCCTTGTGGAATGTGTTGTTAGTATCTATTTTATGTTTGTCTGACGTATTTTTACACTCATTTACCGCACATTTCGTCATTTTTAGCTAAAATTCTTGATCTGTTCGCGGTGCAAGTTGACCTTGAGCACTGAAGGCCCGCCCGCTCGTGTAGGCCCTTTTGGCGCGCTTCAATTTGCCTCACTTAGCGTGTGCGGGCTAGGTTTCTATGCGTTATTATTCTAAGGTCATAAGCTAAATAATATTTTATTTTTAATGTGACTCGAACAATGCTTGACTTCGACCATGCTTGCCTCAATTTGCAAAGTAATCCTTATACCGCTTGGCCACGACGGCTTTACTGAAGTTGGTTGAAATTTGTGTTCTGTATATAAGTAAGAACCATACGTTAAAGATCAAATTGGCTTAAAAACTTTCTCAAAATGTCATGTGATGTCAAATGTAATGTCAATGTAAATGTACTTACTGCCTTTGAAGTGAAATAAACAAATACAGACACGTATGCTTTACTGATAATCTTCTGATGGTTGAAATTGTCAATTCCTTTTAACCAACTTCAAAAAAAGGAGTTTCTCAATTCGGCTGCATTTTTTTTGTGTATGTAACGTGTTTGCACTGGCATTTGAGAACCAATTTTGATGATTCCTTTTTTTTATAAGAGAGGTACCTCAGTATTGGTCCCATTTAAATTTAATAAAATATTCCAATTCTAAGGGTGGCCAAGGAGGAGATCCGGTTTCGCGCACTTTCCGGTAACCGATTTAAGTAAAAGTTGGCAAATAGATGTAATTCTACGAACTTTTGAGGTTGTTTTTTTTAAAGTGTGAAGCTTTTGAGTTATCGCGTAACATACAAAAAAAAAACTGTTGAATTGAGAGCCTCCTCCTTTTTTCGGAAGTCGGTTAACAGTTCCTACTAACAGATCCAATTTAATACGTCAAGAAATAATAAACTTCTACAAGGACATCGTCAGGGCTCCCGGAAAAGTCGTCGATGAGAAAACTGAGATATATACAGGCCACAGACCAAGTATTTATTTATTTAATTATAAAAATATATAAAATATATAATGATGATGATGGTGGAGGTGGTGGTGGTAGTGGTGGTGGCGGTGGTGGTGATGATGATGATAATAGTAATAAGAATAATAAAAGTAACTAACACAAAATAATATTAACAACAATTTGAATTCTAAATAGCTCTACAATAACATAAATTCACAAATTTACAATAGCGGTTAAAAGTTGCGACCAACTATCCGCAAACACATCAGCAACCCGGTCAAGAACGAGGAACTAATTCAATCAGACAACCGCTCTAGTGGTAGGTGCGTTGAAACCCTATAGAGTGTGGCGTTTTGTTTGGCATTGCAAAAAGGTTGCGTGCGCGCCGTCCTGAGCAGCCCACCGTGCTAGTAACGACCTGGCACACACAGTCCCAATCTTTCTAAAACGAAAAGATTATCTTTACTGTGTCGTAAGAGCAGGCAGTAATGGGTAAGCAACATAATCTTTCGCCTCAATTGTTACTGGGATGGTTGGTCTGGAATTCCTTGAAGATCCCAGACCAACCATTCCAGTAACAAACAGCGAGGGAAAAAGAAATAGGTAATAGCCGTACCGCCTTTTATAAAAATACCGTGTTTCGATCATTAGGGTGTATTTAACCTCTCTAGGGTCCCATACAAAATCATTATACTCAAGTTTGGACACAGCAACATTTATTAATATGTATATACAACATATTATTCAAATATAATTATTATCAAAATTGATTTTACTGAAGTATGACGCGTATATTATGAATATTTCGTATGGAATAGAATACAAACCCTGCGGAATAAGAAAGTGGGGTAGTAAAACAAAAATTAATTCAACTCCACTACAGTCCACTGGTTAGTTAATGGCCACTTCTATATGACAAACCACACTAACAGAAGATTTTTTTTCAGTACCACAAGCCACACTCAATTTTCGACAGCTGCGCGTACGCAACTTCGCCGGCGTTAATCAGGATTATTATAAATGCACCTGTCACTCGATCCGCGATCATGCAAAACTGGATGTACGGGACCAGATCTATTTATACGGCATTGATAGATTTTTGTACATAGAAACGTGATATAGATACCAGAGGCACTCCTACCACGGGTAGCCGTGACGATTATTTAGTAGTTTGATAAATGGACATCAAGGGTCTATACAACTATAAATGGCATTGGTTGATTCCGTATAACACGGAGTATTGAATCAATTACTTTGCAAAAAATATATAGTATAATTGAGTATATACACTGATTAGTATACAGTATGAAATCACGATTCATAAAAATTTTCACGATAGAAATAAAATACAAACTTCCAAGAAAATTCAAAGTCAAAGTCAAAGTGAATTAATTATTTATTCAATACATTGACTTACAATTATATGGACGTCGGGTCCGCGCTAAAAAGCCGCAAAGAAGAAAAGAATCATCAAAATCGATTTGCAAATTTTATATAATAATATACATATATAAATAAGCATAAAAACACAGTCGAAGTCGAGAACCTCCTCTTTTTTAAGTCGGTTAAAAATAAGGTCGCGTGGACACGCTAAGAAATTCGACATGTCTGCTACAGAAAAGATGAGAATGGTATTGTACACGAGAAAATGACAAGATACGAATACTTTCGGATAGACGTGTGTAGGGTAAAATGTGTCAGTGCATTATGAGTCTTGCAGGTACAGCTGTGGTTTTAGTTACCGACGGTGGTTAGAAATATGTTGTTTTATTATGTTGACACTAAGCAACACCCGCATAAATGTTCGTTTACCGACAATGCACCTCCCCCCTCCCCTCATAATAGCGGCAGAGAGCGAGAAAGTCGAGGGTAGACAATATTTTTTCTAGTCCGGCAGTATACACAGTTCATGTGTAGAAACGACACGAATTCTTGCATAGACCCCATTGACTTACAATTATATGGACGTCGGGTCCGCGCTAAAAAGTGTCCGAACTTATAGGGCGTTAAAATCGTATACAGAGCGTCATTCACGCTTTAGTCTTCGTTTGTTCGACTGACAGCGAAGCAAGCAAAATTAGACAGTACTGCGATGACATTACAATTTAAATTTTTCATATTCCTTGAAATGTCACTACGTTTAAACAGGTTGACTTGGGACATTTTTTTCGTGGTTTTTGTATGAGACCCGTCGTCCATTTATTTGTAAGTCAATGATTCCATAGGTAACATTTTTACACTTGAAAACGTCATTTTTTAAGCTACCGCTCGTTCACTACGCTGACCTCCGAAGAACGAGCAAGAAATGCTATTTTCAAATAAACTTCAATGCTATGAATACACTTTGAATTATAATTGCGTGGAATGTAGACACTTGCTGTCTTTCCTTAGTTCCTTATCTAAAACATACTCTTCAATTTTGTAATATGACTTTTCAATTAAAATACTTTTAATGTAAGTTTTAAACTTAGGAAATATATTCTCTAGAATCTTTTTGTAAAAACGTATACAGTTCCCCATAAAATATTCGTTTACCTTGGTTAAACGCAATCGTGGTACCATGAGTTTGGACTTAGTTCTAAGGTTAATATTATAGATATATTCTTTCTTAATGAAATTATATATACCAATGATTTTTTTTTGTATATCAAACTGTAATAAATAAGAACACGTATGCTATACGATATACATTTTTTAAATGGCTATAATTTCGCTTGTAAAAAAATACATTCTGAAATAGAATAGCGTACACTCTTAAGTAATGTGGTAAGTAATTGTATAGATATACTTATCTATTTTAATCTATGGAATGTATTTTTTCTCCGGATTACCCTGACATTTGTGAACTGAATAAATAAAAAAAAAATAATTGTGAACTGATTTCGATGACTAGGAAAGGGGACACCTCAGTAGTGCTAATTTGAAGAAAGCATTCCTTGTTATGGCATTCTTTGGGGGACGCCTATGTTCAGCAGTGGACGTTTTTTGGCTGAAATGGAGATGAATAAAATTAAAAAAAAAGAATTTATTTAATTTCTTTCAATGAAACTTGGCACGTTATAGTGACTTATTTGGGATTGCTAACGTGGCCCGTCCAATCCCTTTGGGCTTGGCTGTTTTGCTTCCCGCATCAGTAATGTCAGTCCTTAGAATAATAACGCATAGAAACCTAGCCCGCACACGCTATGTGAGGCAAATTGAAGCGCTCCCAAAGGGCCTACACGAGCGGGCGGGCTGTCAGTGCTCAAGGTCAACTTGCATCGCGAACAGCTCCAGAATTTTAGCTAAAAATGACGAAATGTGCGGTAAATGAGTGTAAAAGTACGTCAGACAAACATAAAATAGAAACTAACATAACATTCCACAAGGAAGTAACGCGTTTCAACTTGTATTTTTATATAAATATTCACTAAAACCGAAAATTAACCTACTACTAAAACTAGCCTACATGAATTTGATTTTTGCCTCACTTGTGACAGTTCGTTTGATATGAGGCTATCATTCTATGCGTTATTATTCTAAGTGTCAGTCATTGAAAGCAGCATTGTGTTGTGCACTCGGTCAGTGCGTTTATAGTTTTAATGCTGCGTTTCTGGCAGTCCTTGAGTTTAGACTCCTGCGTTTTGATTCAAAACGGAATCGAACCGATCGGGTAGTCTCGAAATCCGAGCGAGAAGATGAACCTGATTCCTACTATATCTTTCTAATTTGTGAGTTAAATGAACTGTCAGAAGTTTCCGATCGGGCAGTTGTGAATCGCAATTATGCGCCTCGACTCGCAAAAGACGCACTTTCCGATCGGGAGAGGCAATCAAAATCAAGCTGCTAAACTACGCACCGATAAATCTGTCACTTTTTATATTGATTGTTTACACCCTAGTAACATTATAGCGTCATTATGTTTCAGGGCAAGTCAGTACGTACCTCGCGACCACACAGGCTATGTACTCCACGACCAATTTAAAAATGCAGTAACTGAACTTACATGTGCTCCTTTATTTTATTAAATATTAGGTTGAATGCCGGTATAGGTAACATAGTAATAGCATTTGAAGACTCACTAAGACGCAGTGCACTCCAAGAAAGTTTATTTTGCCTCTAAAGCGATAGAAATGTCAGCCAAGTCCAAGTGTAAAATTAATGTGGTAAATTTGAACATCCTGTGCGGTACGCGTGCGCGGATGCGGTGAGAGTAACATACCACCATAAAAGAAGCCACTAGATGGCAATAGCCTCGATTCTTTTTAAGTTTTTTGAGGTGTTTCCGGGCATTGTTTTGAAGGATTTTAATTTGCGCGCACGCAAAGTTTGTGTTAAACGTTCATTTTGTATTATGACAACCTCGTAGCCCACTTGCTGAACTATGTGGTGCTTGATAAGGTGGTACCGGGTTCGAGAGAGACGGTATTCCATGGCAGTGGCACAGTTAGGGGCTCATTTTCAAGAACCGGCAAACAATACGTGACTTGTCGAGTAGGATCGCATATGTTATGCATATGTGCTTTACTATTATTATTATTAATTTAGGAGTCCGGGTAGAGCACTGGACTCAATTTTGATGCTCTGGTACTTATAATGTAGGAAATTCTCTAGTCACAGATCAGGTAATTGTCAAATCCGGTAATTTGAAATTACGAAAATACAGGCGCATGGGACTTGTCAACTTATGTTTCAGAGTGACTAGCGCAAGCTAAGTATAATTACTTCCATCCAAAGACTGTCTGGCAGAAATCGCTTATAGCGATAAGACAGCCCTTCGTACCAACGCTTATTTTTTTTATCGAATTGTATGTACTATAATTGGTGTCGATGAAAAAAATTGCACAAGTAAAAGTTTTGCACGTTTTTGTACTTAAGCGCCCAAATTAAGCACTATAGCAATTATTACAGTCGTATTAATAAGTGTATAACCTTTTTTATACGTGTATTATTATCCGTCATTTGGATATTTGGATATTTGGATATTTTAGTAGCAGTAGATTTCCTTGTGAAAGAGTTCGTCCAGGAAAGTACTGCCACCTTGCCTATTGTTTGTCTATGTCTCTTTTAGAGCTGTTGGTAGAAAAAAAATATGACAAGAATATTTCAACGAAACATTGACTTAAAACTACTAAAAGTACAGTTAACACTAATATATGAATTAATACATAAAAAAATATTTTATTGATAATAAAAATCGTTTGTTACTTATTTAAAAAATTTATAACACTTATCGAGTTCTTAGGTTTTCGCGATTGTTACACATACATTTCCTATAATAATACTTACTTATTTCTTATATAAGTATGTATTTATTAATAGAACATTAGCTCAACATAGCTCCATTTTTCTATTTTCTGATTTGATCATTCTAACTAAATATGCTTTCTTTAATTTACAATTATTACAGTCAAGAAACACGTCAAGCTTGACTCTTTGTCTCTAGACCGTTCTTATCATAAGCGGCACAGAGTTGGATTTAAATCTTAAGTGTCAAGCTTGACGTGCTCTTGACCCTGTACAAATTTAAGATAAAGCAACATTCCCGAATTTCAAAATATCGTAAAGGGAAAATGCACTTTCTCTCTCTAAATATTATAATTTACAGTTCTTGGGTCCATAATTCGCTAATAACTTAGTTTAATCCTTCTCCAGCCTATGTAACATTATGGTAAATGCAATAAAGAATTGAGTTTAATGTAAAAACCAACAAAGTGAATGTACTATCGGAACACAGGCAAAACAATAACAAATTCAAAGAAAAAGGCACCAAAAATAATTACATTTAAATTTAGAATTCCAATTTAAAACTAAACTGCTAAAAAGACTGTAAATATATAATTATTTATAAGAAAATTATTGTTATTAGTGTTATATGTTACATTACTATCGTTTCTGATCAAAAATATCAAGTCTTAAAACTTACAGAAGCAATTTATCTCTGAACCGCTCGCTTAATCACTCTTAAAACTTCAAACTGAACTGACACCAGGTCATTGTTCACGTGTTCAGCGCTTCCCACCTGTAGCCAGCCTACAAATGAGAAACCTGTATAATTAGTCCCCCTTATTGTTTGTCTGTATGTCATCGCGACGCAGAACAGTCGCGACCACCGTTCCAGTACCACGCGTACTACTGCGATCGATTACTGTTTACGGATTGGCTAAATTACTAACAGCCACTGTTACGAAAGTTTTAAGTCTTCGAAAATTCGAATTTGAAATTTTAGTAATAACGGAAGTTCTTAAAAAAAATTGAATTTTGAAAAAAAAACTTTGATATGCGAATTTAAACATTGATCGAAGTTTGGAAAAACTTCTACGTTTAATATCGAACTGTAAAATAGTTTTATTTTGGATTTGAGTGTTGTGTCCTAAGGGCGATAGAGCTGAGATGACCCCAGTTGGACTTTTGTTCAAAGTGAACAGGTGAGTTAGCGGAGCTCTGTTAAGTGCTACTGTCAGAGATGGATTAAGAAGTATGTAATCAATACCACAATTACAAATGTAATTTGCTTACCTACAAAATAAAGATGTATTGAATTTTAAACGTTATACAATTAAAAAAAGTGCAATTAAATGGAAAAAGTACAATTTTGACAACTTATAAAGTATATTATAAGCAATGCGTGTTGGTACTGTCTATTGTCTATTTTATTCATTAATATTTGTTAAAGACACCATGAAATTATTCATATTAAAATTATCTTACGACTTATTTCAAATTCTAAAAACAGCAGAAATTTATTGTTTTTTTAAACATAAACAAAGGTACCGTTAATTACCGTTAATATATAAAAATAACACTTGGCTATAAATTCAAAGCCTTCCAAACTGCAGAGCAGTTTACTAGCGAAAACACACTCTCATGTTTAGCAACATACCTATACCTTACCTATTGTAGATATCATACATATATCATATCATATATCAGAATACAACGTTTATTTATCTGGGATTTGGGACAACAATAAAATTTCAGTCTCGTTTTCCTTTTAAATGTTAGTTTAGATAATAATTTTCGTCTACTTTCATATAGGTATACTTTTGGTGGTCATATCAATATTCCTAAGTCCAGCTCTGTCCCCACCATTTATATGCAGTTATGCACATCCATGTATGAAGGAGTACGTCACTCAAAAAGGAATGAATTTAGGTACCTACTCATGCCGCTCGCTCAGTATTTCTATTCAGTCTTTGTTTTCGGATTTAAAATTAGAATTCATTTTTAAATTTTCGAAAAATGCTTTCTATTGAGTGTTTATTATTGGAATTTTAAGAATTAGAATTCTTTTTTAAATATTCAAAAAATCTTTCTTGTTGAGTCTTTGTTTTAAAATTTTTGTTTTTTTAATTTCGAAAAGTATGTTTTTAAATATATAAGTAAAATTTTTTTAATTAAATTTTAATAAATATATAATAATAATAAAATAAATATGTAAATATTTTAATTTTAATTAAATATAAAAAGAAAAGTTGTATTTAGTGCTGAAACGAAAGAAAAAAGAAAATATTTGTTTATATTTTTAATGCATACCTCATTTGAAAGTTTCTTTTAAAATAAATGATAGATGCTTTATTAAACCTAAAGTTAATTAAAATAAACCGTTGTATTTATTTTACGATAGACTTGAAGTGTTTATTTTACATTTTATTTATTAAAAGACATCATCAGGCTGAATGTGTTCATGTCAGTGTTTTTTAATTGATTGTCTCTTTCATAAACAAACCCTCAGGCACGCGTAATTACAAAATACTGTTACGAAAGGTTGTAATTTCTTTGTAATTCACATATCTATCGGTATAATACCCTAGGTAGAAAGTGCTTTTATCACATGAAAGTCATAATTATATGTGAATTTTTATAACTCTGCTATTTAAGAGTCTACCTATACAGCCAGAAATGGCTTTGGTTGGTTCCGCGTAACAGCGGAAGTGTTAAATCTATCACTTTGAAAAAAATGTGTGGTAAAATTGAGGCTATAAACTGATTACTGTATGGTGTGAAAGCACGGTTCCTAAAAATTTTCGCTATAAAAAAAACACAGACTTACCTCGAAATTTTACAAAAAAGACTTCAATATTCAACAGGTACTTTACATTGTACCAATGATTTTGTTTTTAAATATCAACTAAACTAAATAGAACACGTATAGTCAAGTCAAAGATTATTTATTCCATAGGTAAAATAAATTTACACTTGAAAACGTCACATTTAAGCTACTGCTCGTTCACTACGCTGACCTCCCTGAGAAGAACGAGCCAGAAACTCTAGGGATTGCTCTTTTCAAATAAACTTAGATGCTGTGGAATACACTTTGAATCAAATTTGTGTGGATTCTGGAGCCGTGTCGTCTTTCCATACATCTTTATCTAACACGTAGTCTTCAATTTCGTAATATGATTTTTCGATCAAAATATTTTTAATGTAGTTTTTAAACTTAGGAAATGATAAACTTCATATATGCTCCGGAATCTTATTGTAAAAACGTATACAGTTCCCCATAAAAGAGTTGTTTACCTTGGTTAAACGAAATCGTGTTACCATGAGTTTGGATTTAGCTCTAAGGTTAATATTATGGATATCTTCTTTCTTATTGAAATTATGTATATTTTTACGGGCATATAAAATATTTGAGTAAATGTACTGTGATGCCACAGTCATGATACCAGTCTCCTTAAACTTTTCTCTGAGAGAAACGCGAGAGCCTAGACGGTACACAGAACGAATCGCTCGTTTTTGCAATACAAATATGGTTTGAATATCTGCCGCTTTACCCCACATGAGAATCCCGTAGGACATTATACTATGGAAGTTAAAGTAAACTTCGTATTCTGCGGACTGCGTATGCAGCGGAGCTTAATCTGCTGGCCAAGGAAGATATATATATAGTATACGATATATACATTTTTCATATGGCTCTTATTACGTTTGTACAAAAATAAATTCTGAAATAAAGCCAGTGTCCCAACCGCTCAATACAAGCAAAATGACCGTATTATTACGGAAAATATTTTTACATTCGAGCTGAGGAAAGCATAAAAAGTTGTCAACTAAATTCAGTCATTTTGCAGATTTGTAATAAGCTCATGTGTGCGATAGAAAGATATATTGCGACTTACGTAAAGTTTATATTGTGGAAATAACAGTCAGTTTTTGGGTTAGCATGTGAGTTGAACTTTTCTATTATATTTTTAATATCATTTGTTGTCTGTAGACATAATAGTAGAGTGAAGAATCTAATGGTTGTCACTTTAATTCCTATCATTGATACGTTCTATTTTAATTGATGTGTGATCTTGAGAATGCTAATTATTTATTATTTACGATATCAAGTGACGGGACGAACAAGTTTATAACAGGTCCTGTACTCTCGTTCACTGTCTGACAGACAATGTGAAGTACGAAGCGTATTTTAAATTGATCGTGTTATTTGACAGTTAGGGCGCGTGTCCACGCTAAGAAAAGTATCTGGGTCTATCATTGACTTACAAACAAATGGACGACGGGTCTAATACAAAAACCACGAAAAAAATGTCCCAAGTCAACCTATTTAAACGTAGAGACATGTAAAGGAATATGAAAAAGCTAAAACGTTGAATTTAAATTGTAATGTCATCGCAGTACTGTCTAATTTTGCTTGCTTCGCTGTCAGTCGAACAGACGAAGACTAAAGCGTGAATGACGCTCTGTATACGATTTTAACGCCCTATAAGTTCGGACACTTTTTAGCGCGGACCCGACGTCCATATAATTGTAAGTCAATGGGGTCTATGCAAGAATTCGTGTCGTTTCTACACATGAACTGTGTATACTGCCGGACTAGAAAAAATATTGTCTGCCCTCGACATTCTCGCTCTCTGCAGCTATTATGTGGGGTGGGGGGAGGTGCATTGTCGGCAAACGAACGTTTATGCGGGTGTTGCTTAGTGTCAACATAATAAAACAACATATATCTTACCACCGTCGGTAACTAAAACCACAGCTGTACCTGCAAGACTCATAATGCACTGACACATTTTACCCTACACACGTCTATCCGAAAGTATTCGTATCTTGTCATTTTCTCGTGTACAATACCATTCTCATCTTTTCTGTAGTAGACATGTCGAATTTCTTAGCGTGTCCACGCGACCTTATTTTTAACCGACTTAAAAAAGAGGAGGTTCTCGACTTCGACTGTGTTTTTATGCTTATCTATATAAATTATATAAAATTTGCAAATCGATTTTGATGATTCTTTCTTGTTCAAAGGAGGGTATCTCAGACGTGGTCCCATTTAAATTTGAAGAAAATATTCCAATTCTAAGGGTGGCAAACTAGGGGATGAATGACTTTTGGTCGGGTTTTTAGTACTCTGTACTGTTTTGTTTCGGACGCATGTCGGACAGAGGACGAGAGTACAGGGTCAGAACTAAGCCACGCTGATCACGCCACAAGTAGCCGCCATGCTGAATTGTACATAGGGTTTACTATCGTAATGAAAGGACTGACCAATCAACGTAAAGTATTCGCCGATTGTTGCCCAAGGTGCGTCAAGCGTACCTTAGCATAGATTACTCAATATTTACACTATACTTTAAAGGTTTAGGTTGTCGTTTCCGATTTTTCGTGATACATCCATACCGATACCCGATCGTCTTCACCTACATGGAATGGACGTGTCGTCCAACCTGAACTTCGGCAGATACATTGAATTCATGGCCAAAAATGTAGCCAGGAAGGTTGGCATCCTTTCCAAGGTGAGGCGTTACTTCACTCCGGGACAGTTGCAGTTGCCTGTGGATATTCTCAGGTCGAAGCTTTTCGCTTCGACATTTTTATGGCTAGCGGCTAGAGAGTGGAATTCCCTGCGTGCGGACTTGTTCCCTGAACGCCATAACTTGGACCTTTTTAAGGTGAGAGTGAATAGGCGTTATTTAGGTGTGCATGCTTCATCGCAGACCTCATCGTCACTTTCCATCAGGTGAGATGGAGGTCAAATGCGCACTGATTTTTAATAACAAAAAGGAAATTAACTAAGAGTAAACAAATTTCAGATGTCACTTGGTTAACCGGTCAAATACAATATTTAGTAGTGAGTTTCGTACGTCGTACTACTGCTGTACTCTTTCATTTGGTCGCATGTTATTAGCTGCCATCTTTTTAAGGCCTGGATTTTAGGTTGTTATTAAACGTTTTCATTTAAACATTATATTTATATTATATATTTAGTACTATCAAAATATTGCATTTACATTTTCAAAAAGTCCATTATAAACTAAGTGTTGGAACGATCTTCCGCCGCCGGTAAAAATGTGTAAATCGTTATATACTTTCAAGTGTAAGTGCAAGGAATGGCTGCTTAATCTACAGAAGACATCATACTGTTGATCGAAGGCGATGTAGGCTCTGGTACGTCATTGGAAATAATAAAAGTAGGATTATAATTGGAATTAAAGATGTACTAAATCTATATTTTTTCCAAATTCCATTCTCTGCTTGTTGTATTCTATGTACACAGTAAAATACTCTTTGGTGTTAAATGCAGTACGTTCGGTGGTCGGTACGTATGTCATTTTAAGTTTTAAGGTTTGTTATTTATGTAGTAAACGTATATAGTGAGTGAGATACCCTCCTATTTATTTATTTTTGTATATATTCGAAAAGATACCCGTCTCTATACGCTACGGTGTCTCCAGCGGCGAATAGTTGCCAGGTGAAGCCTAACAACCAGCAAATCGCTAAGGCTTTTTCCTTTTCTTCGACATAGATTTAAGCATTGTTTTATCTTAAATATTGTTGTGTTTTCTGTTGAAGAATAATGTCTTTTTATTTTTATTTTATTTTTTATAATTTACATAAAAATACATAACGCCTCATATTTCATTAAGGTTGGTAAATTATTCTGTGACACGGAACCATTGACTTACAATTATATGGACGTCGGGTCCGCGCTAAAAAGTGTCCGAACTTATAGGGCGTTAAAATCGTATACAGAGCGTCATTCACGCTCTAGTCTACGTTTGTTCAACTGACAGCGAAGCAAGCAAAATTAGACAGTACTGCGATGACATTATAATTTAAATTCAACGTTTTAGCTTTTTCATATTCCTTTACATGTCACTACGTTTAAATAGGTTGACTTGGGACATTTTATTCGTGGTTTTTGTATTAGACCCGTCGTCCATTTATTTGTAAGTCAATGGACGGAACATTACTTTTTGAATATTATTCTATTTTTTATTATACTAGAAGGTGTCATACAATCTGTTTCATTAACAAAGTTTTATGTATCCAAACAAGATGCATTAACAGGTTCACAGGGAAGTTCTTGCCCGTTCAACCGTTAGGACCGATTACCTCTGTGACTTGTTTGATTAACGTCGGACTGCCGGAAGTCGGAGCGCTAGTTCGATATCGAGTAGAAGTTTTATAATTAACTTCGTAACAAAACATTAACAAGGAAATGTGCTTACAGCCTATTTAACCAATAATGCACAGCTACAGTACCGGCGCGCTAAGATGGCCACTTTGACAGACACAACAGTGAGGTCAAATGTCAATTAATTATCAAAAAAATGCATTGACTTACAAATAAATGGACGACGGGTCTAATACAAAAACCACGAAAAGAATGTCCCAAGTCAACCTATTTAAACGTAGTGACATATCAAGGAATATGACAAATCTAAAACGTTGAATTTAAATTGTAATGTCATCGCAGTACTGTCTAATTTTGCTTGCTTCGCTGCCAGTCGAACAAACGAAGACTAAAGCGTGAATGACGCTCTGTATACGATTTTAACGCCCTATAAGTTCGGACACTTTTTAGCGCGGACCCGACGTCCATATAATTGTAAGTCAATGAAAAAATGTGTAATCAAATGCGAGTCGTATCTATAAGTTTTTGTTTTGCATTGAGCTTTGACGCGAGTTTGCCGGAGGTAGAAGTTGTGCTGGACAGCGATCCTCTAAGTGACGATCGTATTATATTTCATTTCTAAAAATTTCGAATTTCGAAAAACAAATGGCGACGTGTGTCGTAAAATTATACATCCGTCAATTTTACTGCACCTCACTATTGACAACAATGTGCAGCAATTAGCTCCTTTAACGTAGTTATGAATTAAGAGCTCTCATGCCAAAAAAGTTTTGACGTTGGTTCCGCCCAAATTTGTGAAACAATATATGCCTGAAGTTCGCGTGACATGCGACAGGAGATGTTGAATTTTGCGCATTAAAAGTACCAAATTCGTTTTAGCGGAATAACTCTAAAACTAAAGGGATTAAAAAAAATCCGTAGTGACAGTTGTCGATCATGCATAAATATAATTAATTATCTAATTTTTGTCCTAATAACCTACAGCATTTCGGGGATGAATCGAAAAAATGTGAAAATTAGAGGTCATTTCGTGATTTTTATCTATCGAGGAAACTTTATTGTTTTATGTTTCTGATTAATGTCTATGCTTGAATATATCGTGTAGTTACTCATACAATATTTTATTTTTAACTTTGAAGTGGATATACCCCTCTAAAATCAAATCGAAGATTAGGAATTTTTCCTCTGCTCCCTCTAAAACTTGATAAACGGACAAACGTCAAAACGGTCATCATAGCGTGCCGGTACTATATGAACGAAACAGCACAAATCATGACAATAATAAAGATAAAGGCGCCAAAAACAATTACATTCAAATTTAGAACTTCAATCTAAAACTAAACTTCGAAAAAGACTACAATTTACTGTAATGTAGAAAAAGATTTGTAGCGGCTGCGGCAATTTGCTATAAATTCTTATACACAAAGTCAAATCTAATAATCTTTATTTCATATGTAAGCATATTGCACTTTAAAACGTCACATTGTTTAAACTCTATGGGCAGATTCCTCCGAAAAGAATGAATAAGAAATGCTTGGTCAATAAACGCGAAATCAAATATGATTGATCGCGACAACAAAAGACGAGCTGAACCATGGGTTTTTATCACCCAACTTAACCTTAAGTATTATAACGTTTTTGTTTGACTATAGTTTTAACCTCGTAAATGGCAAATTTTGGATATTATCCGGAATCTTATTAGAGGCGTTTACACCTTGCAGTTTCACTGACTACAGTAACTGGTAAAATGATGTTAGATAAGAATAATAATTAATTATAATAATACATGATTCTTTCGCGCAAATTCTCTAAAGTCTTAGAAAAATGATTTATTGTGCTGTTTTGGAGTGCAAAAATGATAGCTGCACCAAAAATATTATCCATAGCAATATTTTAAATCATAAGTAAGTTTTATTTTAATATATTTTCAATTTTCTGATTATCTATTCGTTCAGATGTTAATATTCCGTCGTAGTTCAGCTACTGGCCGCAAGATGGCAGCATGTTGAATAAAATTTCAATATCGAAAGCGATCTTGTCGTATCTCGAAAAATAGGCCTACTTACTTAGGACACCAGGGCCGAAAAACTATTTCAAAAAACCATTTCTCTTTAATTTGAATTAGCAGAAAGTCAATTTTAAAGTGTGATGTATATAAACGGAACAGCCATCAAATAGCATTGAGGAAATTATTCTAAAATTGGTTTAACATGAGTTTTATACTAGTTACAGCAATTGCGTTTTCAAAACCAAACAGCAATTTTGCTGTATCTCGAAATTGTAACAAATGGCGCAACAAAATACACCTTTCAAGAAGTGATTTTGCTGTAACTAATTTGGAGTCCAATATGTTGGTCCATTTTATTGATGTATCTAATGTAGTTTTTTAGATAAAGGGCGTATATTTTGTTTTAAATATGAATAAAACTACAGGTCTGCTACATTTAAAATGCCGTAAATATTTATTAAAATTAAAATGCAAAAACTGCGTACGTTGTTACAATGAAATCAAATCAGTCTCTATCTGAAAAACAAAAATTGTTTCCGGTTTTATTGGCACTTCTGATCAAACAGGTGCATACAATATTAAGAAATTTTCTGCAATGACTTGTGACATAGTAATTTTCAACAAATCACATCCCAAGACAACAAAACTGTTGTTTTTTATGTAATACCTTGTATCGGTTTTTGCAAATGTCTTGTATCGGTTTTAATTCCTCCTTCCTCGCACGACGTTCTGCCATCTAAAATAAAAATTAGTAAAATTAAAATAAGCACATACAATACTATTTCGATTTCGACCCCTCCTACGTAAAGTATCGTATGTCGAAATTGACAAATTCGCAGGGGAGCGTTTTAAAATTTGAATTTACTGAAATGGGCATAACACGTGACTTTAGCATTTCTCGGTTTTATTCAGCAAAGCTCGTTACATACATAAGGGATTATAAGATTCCAGATATCGGTTAGATGAACAACTACAATTTATTTTATAATTTTATACTAACGCCGATGTGGGTCAGCAAGCGGGTAAAAATCTCACTAAAGTGAGACTGGGCGGGTCACGTCTGCTGCATGGTGGATGAAATCTACCACAGTATGGGTCTCCAAAGACAGGAAACGACTTCGCGGCAGACCAAAGCGTCGATGGAGAGACGAGCTAGACGCGAACCAAAAATACTAAATCTCAGTGGCGCTAAACAGATAAGTGTGGAAGGTGGACAGTGTAGGTTCATAATATAATAATAATAATGATAGTAACGTACTTGCAAAACGTATTTATTTTATCAGTTGTATATTGTTGTTTAACCTGATTGTTAATAAATTATCAAACCCGGTCTCGATTCCCGGTAGGACCAATTTGGGAAATGAATTAAAAAAAAAAATTTTTATTATAATAAAAATTACGGGACGAACAAGTCATGCTCCTGATGATAAGCGACACGGTCACCCATAACAATCGCAATGCCACTTTGAGCACTGCTCCCGCGCCCGTCACCTTGAGACATAAAGTTGACAAGTCTCGATGGCTTGCAGTTTCACCAGCAACTACGATCGAAGAATTCGTCTGCGATAACAAGACACTGATCAATCGGTAATAGGCCTTATTACTAAATAAAGGAACCTACACCATATCACAGTATAACACACCACAAAGGGATATTAAACCTTTCGCAGCAACTAGAATTGGTCGATCTGTTATATTTATGTATTAAATTGGCTTACCTTTGATCTTCTATATTTTTCATATAAAACCATTGACTTACAATTATATGGACGTCGGGTCCGCGCTAAAAAGTGTCCGCACTTGTAAGGCGCTAAAATCGTATACAGAGCGCGACACTCCGCTTTAGTCTTCATTTGTTCTACGGACAGCGCGATACTGCGATGACATAACAATTTAAATTTCGAATAGGTTGACTTGGGACATTTTTTTCGTGGTTTTTGTATTAGACCCGTCGTCCATTTATTTGTAAGTCAATGTATAAAACACACAAAAATTCTCAAACCACATAAATGCATTCTCACTTCGGCATACGCGCGTCCATTGCCCTACAATCGTGAAGGAGCGTAACTAAAGGAGGGAAGGGGGAAAGGGGACTTTTATTTGGTGTAAAAACAATTATATAGGATTGAATCTCCATTAAAATGTATTAAGTGCATTTGTAGTGCCACATTCACACAAAGTTGTAAATTGTACTTCAGTTAGCTCAGACCGAATTGTATTGTTGGTTTTCTAACTAATTACAATTATCGAGCAGCGACTTTGCTATATCTCGGTGAACCATAGTTGGTTGGTCACGATAAAATGCTGTAAGTATTTGGAAACATTTAAACGGGGACCGTGTATCTCAACTTCAAAAAAAATGTAAGTAAAATTCTTGGTATAATCACTGTATCATAAAAAATAGCAAATTTTTCCTGTTTACACCATTTTTCCGTGTGTTTCTTAAAAAATCAGGGTCAAAATTCGACGTTGTATAACGAAAAAATATCATCGTGGAATTATGAGACCTAGACCAAAAAATGCGCATTTTTTTTTCCGATTCCAAATATATAAAAAGCACATTTTGCCATTTTTCGAGATACGACAAGATCGCTTTCCAGCGTCGATATAAAATCGAAAACGTCCTAACTTTCAATAAAGGTATTGCACTTTCAACGATATAGCGACTGGGTAAAACCCATTACGCAGACCCCTTAGGGTTCCATGGACCACAAGCTAAGAAACCCTGTGCTATGGGAACGTAAATTGAACCTTAGAGTATATATTGATTACGTTGATGAAATAATTCGACTCATCCGTAGAACAAAGGTCTATGTGTAAGACTACTTGTTCTCAGGACATAGTACATTTCGTTCGTTCTTCTTCGCTGTGGATGTCAGATCGACCTTTGTTCGATTTTATATTTCCAAAACAAAATAAGATGTATAAATTCACAAAACACCATTACATGGGCCTTTAATAACGAAATTGTTCTCGTAACGAACTTGTTCTCTTTTCGCTCTATGATCACATCGGAGTCTGTTCTTCGGATGACTCGAATTATGTTTGTTGTTCTAGATTGGAATGCGATTTAATATAAACAGTTTTTTGTGCTTTGAGAGGCGTTTTTATTGTAAAATTCCTTAAATTACATTATAATATATAATGATTGGCCAAACAGAAATAACAATTTCACAATTGTAAATAGAATTATTAAAATATGAATATTTATTATTCAATCAACAATCCTCATAAGAAAGCTCGAAAAATGTTTGTATTTGACATGTTTATCTCTTTTCCCGCCAACAAATCACTGTTTCGAATCATTTTATATCTCTTTTATTATTGAAACCATTAAAAAAAGCAAGTGTAGACTATAACAATAAACCTTTTAAATGATCATAATCTTAGAATAATAACGCATAGAAACCTAGTCCGCACACGCTAAGTGAGGCAAATTGAAGTGCGCCCAAAGGGCCTACACGAGCGGGCGGGTCTTCAGTGCTCAAGGTCAACTTGCACCGCGAACAGCTCAAGAATTTTAGCTAAAAATGACGAAATGTGCGGTAAATGAGTGTAAAAATACGTCAGACAAACATAAAATAGATACTAACATCACATTCCACGAGGAAGTAACGCGTTTCAACTTGTATTTTTATATAAATATTCACTAAAACCGTAAATTAACCTACTACTAAAACTAGCCTACATGAATTTGATTTTTGCCTCATTTGTGACAGTTCGTGTGATATGAAACTATCATTCTATGCGTGTCATTCTAAGATTATAATATTGAAAAATAAGATATAAGTACAACATTATTTCCATAAATATCATTGAACTTTGTTTATTTTAAAAAACACTGCGGTATGAAGTATAATAAAACAAGATGCATTGTATTATAAAATAACTGTTACTTGACGACATTGTAAATTGTTACTTGCGTCATTTGTCTTTAGTGTTAATGTGTAAATAATGTGTATGGCACCTTGATTACTCGTAATTTCTGCTTTTTCCACTTGTGTGCCTTGAATGAATTTGATTGCAGTGAGAAAGTCAACTAATTGTAATAACTTGAGTAGATATTTTCTACTGGTAATGAAATAACATATATAATATATAATAAATATTCGGTGATTAATGTTTATTGTTCGAGAGTCGTGGACGTTTTTAACACCGTACCTGAGAAGCATAACACTGCAACTCAATAAAAACAGCGCACGGTATGTGAACTAGTTTTTTGTTTTATTGTAATAAATATCGCTAAAATTAAGAAATTGATCTCATTGTGTAAACAGTCTTAACCTCTCATTACCAAAGTTTGAATATTAGAGCATTCTGTTATTAAAAATTGAACAGTTTTATGTTTATGCCATCCTAAATGTTATACATACTGCATTTTGGCGCAAATTCCTGTAAAATTACAAAAGTCGCAGTTGCAGTGTTATGCTTCTCAGGGACGGAATGCTTTTTTTTATTTTAACTTGAATTGATTTTTATTACTTTTTTTAATTTTTCTTCTTTGTTTAATGTTTGAAATTTATGTATTTTGCATGACAAATAAAGTTGATTTTATTTTTTATTTATTTTTTTTTAAGTTGCATATTCCTGTAATTTCAACGAGGAAACGAAGTAATAACTGCTTGGTAGCAGAAATAGGTAAGGTGGCAGTACTTCCCTGGACGAGCTTATAAGTACATGACGGCACCGGGATTCGATCTGTCTAACTCTCAATTGAAAAGCAGTCTTTCTCGCCACTGGGCTAGCATTAGCTTCTATAATACGAGACCTTACGAACGAATGATAGTGTATTTGAATTATTTCATTCAATAGTGACGATATCAACTGTAATTTGCTTACCTATGAAATGAATGTTATTTGAGTTTGAATTGCTTTTTAAACATATTTATTATCGCAGCATTATTTTACAACATCGCTATTTATGAATTAAACAAATAAAACATGGTCAACGCCATCTAGCGGTACAGCCACAGTAATGTTTAAATGACATTCCATATTCGAACACGAGCCGTCATTGTTACAATATAAATATTTTCTAAATATCTTTTGGTATTCTTCGGATTTCCGAATGCACCCGAATACAAATTTCAATGTCTAGTAATTATTATATTTATCGTTTATAACAATTTGAATTAAGATTTACGTAGGGTCTGCCACAAATGCAAAGGTGAATTGATAGAAACTCGACGACAGCCGAGACACGAAGATTACCGAGAGATATTTAAAAAAATGTTGCATTGTAGTGTATAAAAGTCTTTTAAATTACAAACACGTACAGGACAGGATAAAAACGCAGAAAGAAACAAGACAATATCATCAATCGTGTTTTATTGCATGCAATAAAAAAATATTGGATAGATTCTTCACGCCAGACCTGTCTATGATTTTGTATGGACTCTATTATTGAGAAACTGGCTGGAAGAAACCGTGTTATTATAGAAACGACTGTATACGTATTAATGAGTTGGTATGTTTTATAAAACCTCTATATCATAAATAACTAATATTCACATGGTATGTTGTGTTAGACTTGGAAAATTATAAAAAGTCGCCAATGGTTTGCAAAATTACTAGGGGGGATATTTTAGGGCTTCTTCGAGGTAATGTCTTGGGCATTTTCTACCGGATGTTAATGTTCTAACTTCAAATAAAATAGTTTGGCATCGTAATCATTTAAATTTATATATTCAAAAACTAATAATATGACGTGAGGAATACTCGAAGATAGAATGTCACAGAGGTGGCAGTCAGCTGTCATAAAAAAATAAGATGGCGAATTTAAAATGGAGGCCAAAAAATTTTTAATGCAAAAATATTATGACCGTTTCCATACAAACGTACCAGCTTAATGGCTCAAAAGTTTGCATTATGTCCGCTGGATGATGTGATGTGATGATGAGGTCACAGTTTCGATTTTCGGTAGGACCAATTTGGGAAACGAACTTTTTTTAAATTGGTTTTTGATCTTGGTGTTCCGGGTAAACCTGGAGTGAATTTCGTTGCTTTGGTATACTCATAATACAGGGCATTCCCTATTATTGAGACCACGTTCATCATGATAATCGTGTCTTCACCCGGTATACTAATCACTGTGTATTCTTAATTTTATTATATATTTTTTCCAAAGAACCAAAACCTTTTCAAGTTGTATAGACTCTTAAAGCTCGAAGTGGCACTACAACTGCTAAGGACAGATATGTCGCGTACTTCCAGGCGCACGACTCGTTCGTCTCTCAACTTGGTATCTTGGTTAGAATTCGTACTTAACACGGTACAGTTTCCCTTTTACATAACTAACCTAATTCTTTGGCGAAAGTAGCTGCCAGCCTTTAGGTCACCGGAGGCTTCAACGTATCGAACAAGCTCACACCTACTTGCACATCCGCATTTTTCGGTTTTCTCACAGCCTGATAACCTAAGGCCACTGAGGCATGACAAAATCCTTACCGCATCCTGTCACTATCGGGTAGCCGTATAATGTCACTGTTATTCTTTAACTGTTAGTACTAACTGGCCACTTCATATTCAATTGAAAAGCGTGCCAAGAAGCTTGACACGGAATTAGTAGAGGTGAAGCTCCAGAGCCTTGAACACCTCCGTAAAGTTGCCTGCTTCTACAGGACGTATCACGGAGAGTGTGCGAAGGAATTGCAGAACTTAATTCCGTCAAGTTGACTTACCTGACCGTTGGCAAGGGACGGGACGAACAAGTCGTGCGCCTAGTGGCAAGAGGCACGCCTGTCCATAACAGTTGCAGTGCCACTTGGGCCTTTAAATCACAGAATTCTTAGGGGCACTGCCTCTGTAATCTGAGACATAAGTCGACAAGTCTCATGTGCTTGTGATTTCACCAGCACCCTTATTCTTCAAAACCGGAACACAGTATTGCTCACATTAATGCTTGGCGACAGAAATAGGTAAGGCGGTAGTACTTCCCTGGACGACCTCTTTCACAAGGAGATCTACTGTTACTAAATGCTGTTCTACTACTTTAATTAAACTTAACTTAATTCCTTGCCTGCAGTCTTGCTCCCTGAACGCTGTAACTTGGGCCTTTTCAAGCCGAGAGTGAAAAGGCTTTATTTGGGCGTGCATGCTCCATCGTCGATCTCATCGTCACTTTCCACCAGGCGAGATGGAGGTCAAATGCGCACTTATTTCTTGATAATAAAAAAAACTGTATTAATAAACCCATATCCAGAAAACTAATATCTTACTGAAATCAAATCTTTGTTAATAAATACACACATAGACAACCACAAATGAACCAAACTTACGAGAGAAATAAATGTAGGCCATGCAAATATTTGTCCCGGCCCGGGAATGGAACCTGAAGCCTCTGCGTGGCAGTCCGGCGTGGTAACTATTCGGCCACGGAGGCAGTTATATTATGACAATGACATGAGGTCATTAAAAGTCAATGCATGAGGTCTTATAGCTTATATTTCTTATTAAATAAACTAATGTAAATAGACGTTTTTTACGATTCAACGAGGCAACACAGATAACCCGTTTTCCAATAACGTATATAATCAAAAACATCGTGTAAAAGTACTATGTTTTGCAACAAATGTTTATTAACCAATACAAGCTCCAACTTCACGTGTAATACAACCTATACATAAACAACTATGTACGGAATAACCGGCAAACTATGTCAATGATATGCATACGCCACGCATAGGCCCTCTCGTACATTGCAAGTGTTTATTCACATTTTAGTTTAGTTTATATCAGCAGGAGAGCACCTTGTAAAGGAGTTCGTCCAAGGAAGTACTGCCACCTTACCACTAAATAGTGCTATTTAAAGCCTACAGCCAATCTTTCTACTCGAGCAGCCTGTGGTTGAGATATACGAAACGTGCCTTTAGGGCCCTGCGCGTTCAATATAACAACGCATTTAGAGTGCCAATGAGACTGCCAAGCTGGTGCAGTGCTTCGGCCTTATTTGCGGAAGCTCACACGAACAGCTTCCAGGCCGTATAATACGGAAAAATATTGTCTCGCTTAGGAAATGAACTGTTTTTCCGTATTTAAATCGCGTATGTTTTTTTTTTCAAACGTTTCGGGTCCTTTACAGGTCCCGTGGTCGTGGTTGACTGTGGTGGTACAATTATCAACCAGTTATGTCTAATATTAATGCAAACCACCCTACTTTTTCACTATAGTTGCGAAAGTTATTAATTAAATACCTTATTTTTACTTTTACAAAGAAAACATTCAAATATTTAATGAATTTTTATTAAGTTCAATTTATTATTAATTGATAATAGAAATTAGAATAAATTAAAACATATTAATTAGTACTGCAGTCTTATGCCTGTTTGGGGTTTTTCATCAGAGGAAATACTGGATACCAAACTAGTGGTACGGAGAAATCATCTTTCCTGTTGAAATTAGGACGTTTTTTAATTTCAATGGCCTCTCGCAGCATCCTGGGAAACAATGTAGCGTAAATTGAAATGTTTATTTGTAAATTAAAAATAAGGTTAAATACCTTATTAAACTGTTAAAGTTAAGTAAAATTGAACTTAATAAAAATTTTGTAAAAGTAAAAATAAGGTATTTAATTAATAACTTTTGTAACTAAAGTGAAAAAATAGGGTGGTTTGCATTAATATTACACATAACTGATTGATGACTGTACCACCTCAGTCAACCGTGACCATGGAATCTGTAAAGGGCTCGAAATATTGGTTTGTTTCAAAAAACAAATATACATGATTTAAATCGGGAAAATTTGTTTCATTTTCTAAATGTTTAACAATCGCGAAAACCTTGAGAACTTGATATTGTCTCGCTGTTGACTCGCGTGAGGCAGAGATCCAACAGCGTTCAAAGTGCGTAGCCCAATTTATAGTATAGTAATAAATGAAGTCTGCATTGTTTTATACTAACCTTGTTTTTAAATTATAGTACTAACGTACTATGGATATTATTATTATTACCTATTTCTAAATGTGAGCATTCCTGTAAAATTACAGGTACATGAGACGCGACATTAACTTATGTCTCAGGATGACGGACTCAGTGGCAGTGCCTCTCAGATCTTTGCGTTTTGAAGTTCTCAGTGGTTCTGCAACTGTTACGGACAGGCGTGTCGCTTACCACCAGGCGCACGACTTGTTCGTCCCGTTACTTTAGTGAGAGATTTTGAGTACAATATGCAATGAGACACGGATAGCACGTTGTAGTAATAGAATATCCTAGGGAAGTAAATATACAGTGCTGCGTTGTTAAATTGGTTAAGACGAGTCACAGGACCGGGAAATCTGTTTTGCTAGACCAAATCGTTTACTTATATGCTATTAAATAACGGCCTTACAAAAAATATACGATACACATAAGGATATTGCCTAAAGAGTGTGCTAATGTGTGATACGATAGGATGTACTTTGCTCGATCATAAAAACCCTGAATATAGGTTAAAATGAAAGAAATTAGTTAAGAATAAAATATCTAACTTTAGACATAATTTTTATACGACGATATCTATCTTCAAGTGCTACAGAGAACCTGCTAAATTTTGATATTCAACTGAAACCCTATTATTATTCGTAAATTTAGAAACCCTTTTGTCGCGGGTGCCACGGCCACACACATAGACAACCACAAATTACACCCAAACTCACGACAGAAATAAATGTAGGCTATACACATATTTCTCCCGGCTCGGGAATCGAACCTGACGTCTGAGACGTCTGCGTGGCAATCCGGCATGGTACCCACTCTAAAATGTATAATTCAAAATTTTTTTTATTTCGGACATAGTCCATATCATGTTAGTAACAAACAGCTTATAGCCTATGTTAGTAAGACAAATTATTAAAACTGTATCAAAATTCCAAATTGAGAAATTAATTAAAAAAAGAATATATGAGTGGAAATTAAATATTAAATTAAATCTAAAATTGAATAATAAAATTACATAAAATTTTCATGTTATCACATTAAATTAAATTATACACCAAGCCCCTGGAACCCATGTGAAGCGAGTCCCAGTGTTTCCATAAAGCGCAAGCAGGGTCCTCCCAAATTAGGCGAATAAGGCTGTTGGAACTAACACGCACGCGACGCATCAGGGAGGCAGTTCTCTTACGAACTATTACACCGTAACTGTCTGTATGTGCCTCTGCGAACATACCTGAGGCGCTACAAAAGCGCGGTAGCCCCAACAACCTCCTAAAGCCGTTATTATATTGGACTCGCAAGACGTTGACCGCCTTCTTAGTGTAGTTTGTCCACAGGCTGCACGTGTAAAAGGTCTGACAAAACGCCTTAAAAAGGGTGGTTTTGACATCCCCATCACAGCGCGCAAACCTGCGGGACAACATATTACAACGTACGGCCAACGCCCTGCGCTCCCTCTCTATATCAACATCGTCCTGGAGTCTATCTGTGACCCAGTGCCCAAGGTACTTAAAACGTGTGACTCTTCTCAGAGGAATACCACTCAGATGTACTGTGGGAATTGACGTAAGAGCCTTGTTTCCAGCCTTAAACACTAAGAGCTCACTTTTATTAGTGTTGTACCTTAGACCATGAGCCACCGCATACTCCTCACAAACTTTCAACAGCCTTACAAGCGCACTGATCGACGGGCACAGCAGCACCATATCGTCCGCATAACTGATATTATTCACAGTCCGACCACCTATTGAGCATCCGACACCCGTGCTGCTGAGCCTGGCAATCAGCTCGTCCATATACAAATTAAATAACCTAGGCGAGCTGAGCCCCCCCTGTCTCACCCCACACTCCAACCTGTACTTGTCTGAGAGCACACCTCCCCATCTCACTTGGTTGGTCTGATTTCCGTACCAGTACCGGAACAGGTTGATCACCTCCCCTTAACACCTCGCCTTAAAAAAAATATTTGTAACGGGTAAGGAACCGTTTCTTTAACACCATCCAATATATTCAATTAGTTTTATTTAGTTAGATAATGGCATAGACACAAAACAAGCTTCTTCTAACTAATGCTCTTGTATAAAACGAGCTGGTATCAAGCTGAAACCAGCTGTAACCCACACCGCTGGGAAACCACACTCTGCGCCGTGTCAATTGCAGTACTTACGCGTAGTTTAATCTGTTTATTTCTAGATTTATCACCGGTGAATTAAGTTTTTTTTTTAAATAGTGAAGAAATAGTATACTTTTGCAATAGATGCATTTTAAAATCGAAAAGTACGAGATTATAAGACCTAATTATGTAATGATTCCATACAGTACTTTTTCTAATGAGTAAATAAAATAATGAAACAAGCAATATATGTATATTTTGTTCAATCCATGACAATAAACACAATTTTTTTTAAATAAGTTTTCACACATGAGATTCGCTCTGGACCTTTTGGAGGGAAAAGTGTCGTTTTTATTTTGACTTTGCAATTATTTTGTGAATTCTAGTTTAAAGTGGAATAGGATAGTGCTATTGTGCCTTAATCGAAGATTAAAAGGCGAAATTATACGAATCTCGAACTAAAATACCCGTATCGGCCCGTTTTAAGGAATCCCGAGTCAATCCAAGCACGCCGCCGCGCCGCCTCAAATTGCCTATCCTCTTTGTGGCGGCCATATTTACAGAAACATAATTAAACTTCATGTTTAGGCTGATGGCTTTGCCAAAGCCTTAATAAATTTAAAAAAAAAAACAAAAAAATTTCACACATTTATTTAGGTAGGCAAAGGTTCCATCATACAGTCTCTTCATATAATTAAAAGAAAACCAAACAAACGCTAAAAAAAACAAAGAGATAGAATAGAACTGGCCAAGTACCACTTAAATTTTAACCAATGTTTTTTTAATAAAGGTTTATAACTCGGTTGCAAGATCTTTAGAAAAACTTATATATATATTACTTATATATATAACTTATATATAATTTTGATTCTGAACTAAAAAGAGCGCTTTTTATAAAATTATAATTGACGGATTAGACTGCAGGAGTGGAAAAAAATATTAAACATTTACTTGAATTAAAAAAGTGCTACACAATGTTTTCAAGTATTTGCAAACTTCAATTGTCATTTGTAAGCTATATTTCTGACAAAATACTTTCGTAGATTTCTCATAGATGGCGCTACGGCTAATAATCGTTGAAAAACCAAATACAAAGATCCGACAACAAGCACATAGAAAAATTCGTGAGGTCAGCTGGTGCGTTCCGGGGCCTAATTGGCATAACGTCTGACACGGTTTGCTAGGAGACGTCGGTTAGGATTCGGCCGGGTCGAAGGAATTTGTTCGATCTTTGTGTTAATACTTACATTTCTTGCGTTAATCTATATTCATTCATCGCTCCATATGTTGAAACCACCTCAGTACTCTTTCTTAAATCCTCTTTTAAATGACATAGTTCACGGCGATATGACAGTATTGTTTACTCTGTCATTTATCAGCACATTATACATATTTTCACTCACTGTTCACTCTACATCTACTCTTTTGCCATACCCAATATTTAGTCACAAGAGTTACGCCAATAGATAAATGGTTATTATATTACTATACTACTATATTACTATAATACTATATACTATATATTACTATATTACTCATACTATCTGTACAGGAACAGTTACTGCGTATTTGAAAGTACGTAAGAACGACACTAAATTTTACTTGTTAATATTAACACGCATACTTAGTTTCACTCAATAAAACGTACAGTTAACAACGTAGCATAAGCCTTCAATCAATCTAAGTGTCAAGTTATCCATACACAATTACTTCATAGCGTTAAAGTAATATCGGTTCATCGCACTAACTACATGTTAAGCAGTATTATTTAACTGCTATTTATGTACTGGTTAAAGTTACGTGCGTGCAATTTGATCGATAAATTGATTTGAAGGAACAAAAAATGGAAGAAAAAGTTGTTTGTTTTGTAAAACGTAAGCTGTGTGTCACCATGTTTTGGTTTTTAGAACGATAGTTTAATGTATTACGTATGTATTGTTGAAGTTTAACCGGTTATCATTATTTCAAGATGGCCTTTGTATTCAATATAGTTTTTAGTACCTGCTACATGTTGTTTTTCAACTGAAGCCCATGTAGTTATAAAATTCATTCATCCCTAAACTTGAAATTCGCCCGGCGGTTTAACGACACGCCGTGCTGTTATCTGCCCCGTCTGTCGCCATCGGGCGCTCGGCAACGTCGTATCTGTGTAAAATTTTCTCCGCCCGTTCTTATTTTATTTTCCGTATTGCGGGATACGATCGGCGATCACGCACTTCACCTGCCTGCATATTGATACTAATAAGGTTTTAGATTCATGAAACAGATTATTTCTGAATTAAGTAAGTCTCCTCCATTGACTTACAAATAAATGGACGGCGGGTCTAATACAAAAACCACGAAAAAATGTCCTAAGTCAAACTATTTAAACGTAGTGACATGTAAAGGAATATGAAAAAGCTAAAACGTTGAATTTAAATTGTAATGTCATCGCAGTACTGTCTAATTTTGCTTGCTTCCCTGTCAGTCGAACAAACGAAGACTAAAGCGTGAATGACGCTCTGTATACGATTTTAACGCCCTATAAGTTCGGACACTTTTTAACGCGGACCCGACGTCCATATAATTGTAAGTCAATGGTCTCCTCCGTCATTTTCCATTTTTCTTTTTCATAACTGCCATGATATTCGTCCAGTTTCTTCACCTTGTTTATTTGGTCTTCTATATTTTTTTCATCCTGGCTTTTTGGTTCTGATCACTCACTTACATAATTTAAAATAATATGAATAAATTTGCACCTTATTGATACATTGATTAGTCTAATTATAGTGGTCAATTTTGTATCCATGTTAAATGCTTGTAAAATGTAAATAACAAAATTATTATGCGCTTCACAGAAACCGTGTTTCAAAACAATAAAGTTCTAATTACAGGTAACGTGTTTTTATTATCGCAAACCGCAGGATGATACGAGATATCGCATTTACATAGCAAATTGCTGGCAAGTCTATTAATTAAACCTTAAAGCCCGAACCGTGGTTTATAGCTGGGGTGACCAGATTGCAACCGGATAATTTTCAGGTTAGTTTTCACCACCTAATTTTGGTGGCATGTGTGTAACAACGTAACAAGACGTACAACTGGTGGTAAGCGACACGCCTGTCCATAACGGTTGCAGTGTCACTCATAATTTTAAATCACAAGGATCTGAAGGGAAGGAAGGGAAGGAAGCCTCTGCGCCCGTCACTCAGCGACATAAGTTGATAAAACACATACGCCTGTAATTTCACCAGCACCCTTACCCCTCAAAACTTGAACGCAGTAATGCTCACGTTACTGCTTGGTGGCAGAAATACGTAAGGTCATAAAGTCAAAGTCAAAGAATCATTCATTCCATAGGTATAGTAAATTTACACGTGACACATTTAAGCTACTGCTCGTTCACTACGCTGACTTCCCTGAGCAGAACGAGCAAGAAACTCTAGGGATTGCTCTTTTCAAATAAACTTAAATGCCATGGAACACATTTTGAATGAAATTTGTGTGGATTTTTCAAATTTATCGTTTTTCCATACATCTTTATCTAGCACGTAGTATTCAATTTTGTAATATGACTTTTCAATCAAAATATTTTTACGTAGTTTTTAAACTCAGGAAATGGTAAACTTAAAATATGCTTCGTTTACCTTGGTTAAACGAAATCGTGGTACCATGAGTTTGGACTTAGCTCTAAGGTTAATATTATGGATATCTTCTTTCTTATTGAAATTATGTTTGCGGGTATATAAAATATTTGATTGAATGTACTGCGTTGCCACACTTATGATTCCAATCTCCTTAAAACTTTACAGCTACTATGTCGGTTACTCTGGTACTTTTATGGATATCCCATTTCTGATTCGATTTCGCAGAGACGTTGCCTCTTTATTGTCCTATGGGTGACATTGCGCCTTCTTATGTGGCTCATAGTGAGCGACCACGTCTCAGTGCCGTAAGTCATCACTGGCAACACTCAATGCCGTCATGAGACTTCTCGAACGGTACTCAGCCAACATGGAGTACCTAACATTAGAAAAGTGATGTTTAAATATGTCCCGGATATTTAAGCTCCTGGTCACACTACATCATCGCTGTGTTCAGTGTTTCAGATGCAAAGAAAAGACGATATTTAATCAAAAAGTTTTATGGTCGGAAAATGTCTGATAATTTATATTTTTTGTTACGTGCTAATTTGTGACTAGTACATTTCTTTATAAAAAAAACGGTGATTTTAAAATAGTATTTCTTTTGTTATAGAAGCAAGAAATGCATAAAAATAAATGAAATAATTTTTAGACAACTTAATTGAAGCATTGAGTTGAAAATATATTGTACGAGTACAATCGTATGGAGTTGGTTGGTTGTGAATTTAATTATTTAAAAATTATTTCACTAACAAAACTGGTTACAGAATTATCAGTCTTAACTACACATGCTTAAATACAATGGAACTTACTATATGTAACATAACACATTTTATAATTTTCACGTGAATCTTACGAAGTAAATTTGGACTCGGATAGCCATTGACTTACAAATAAATGGACGACGGGTCTAATACAAAAACCACTAAAAAAATGTCCCAAGTCAACCTATTTAAACGTAGTGACATTTAAAGGAATATGAAAAAGCTAAAACGTTGAATTTAAATTGTAATGTCATCGCAGTACTGTCTAATTTTGCTTGCTTCGCTGCCAGTCGAACAAACGAAGACTAAAGCGTGAATGACGCTCTGTGTACGATTTTAACCTATAAGTTCGGACACTTTTTAGCGCGGACCCGACGTCCATATAATTGTAAGTCAATGTTTAAAAACAAGAAAGAAATGCAAAAAAAAACGTGTTGGATAACTTACTTTTTTGAATACATTTTACGTATACACAGTTTGGCTGAGGAGAAAGAACCACCGAAAATATCGAAAACATTTCCAATACAATTATAGTCACTACACATTCTATACAGAGGAGGACGACGAAGGCGAGTTACAAAACGAATTATTTAAGAATAAAATATCTAACTTTGTACATAATTTTTGTGTGGAGATATGTATTTCTCTATAAGTATATTACAGAAAACCTGCTAAATTTTGGTTTTCAACTGAAGCCCTATAGTTACTAAATCTCAAAATTAGAAAATTGCCTAGCGGTTTAACGACACGCCGCTCCGCCCGTTGCTTGATCACCTCGTCAGTCGCCATAAGGCGCTTGTTGACATCGGATCTGTGTCAAATTTTCTTATTCTATTCTCGCATCTCCTCAAGTGTAGGCTTGCGTTGAAATACCTCTAATAGGAAATAATGTAAATGGTTTGCGCTGTGAGCACTGGATGAGACGTTCCGAGTATGATTCCAGTTAGAACTAGATAATTTGTTCTAAATTGGTTCTGGTCTAGGTATTCTGGGTACTGCTTCGGAGTGCGAGCCTCCCCGCACGACGTAGTACCTTACGTCAATTGGCAAATCTTTTCACCACTACTATGGCAAGTACCTATTATAGTGTATGCCATCGATTGTCAAAGTCAAAGTCCATTAATTATTTATTCCACTAATTTTTACAGTTGAAAATGTCATTTTATAAGCTACTGCTAGTTCACTACGTTGACCTTCCTGAGAAGAACAAGTAAGAAACTCTAGGGATTGCTCTTTTCAAATAAACTTAAATGCTATAGAATACATTTTGAATCATATTTGTGTGGAATCTAGACTCACGATGTCTTTCCATACATGTTTATCTAACACGTAGTCTACAATTTTGTAATATGACTTTTCAATTTAAATGTAAATTTTAAACTTAGGAAATAGTAAACTAAATATATGCTCCGGAATCTTATTGTAAAAACGTATACAGTTCCCCATAAAAGAATCGTTTACCTTAGTTAAACGAAAGCGTGGTACCATGAGTTTGGACTTAGTTCTAAGATTAATATTATGGATATCTTCTTTCTTAACGAAATTATGTATATTTTTACGGGCATACAAAATGTTTTAGTACATTTACTGAGATGCCACAGTTATGATACGACAAGAATTGATTTCTATAATAATATGTTATTAACTCGTAATATAACAACCACTTTAACATAAAATATCGATTCCTCTTACATCGTACCATATTACCGATTCATTAGATCATTCGTCCATCACTGCAGCGCATATTTTTTATCTATTTCTTATTAATTAGACGATAATGCGAAGAAAATTACGGGCCGCTTATCGGCGCGTGAGCAGCTTCGACTCTTTTTGTTATACTGCAGACTGTAGTCTTCAATCAATATTCCAACGATCTAGGACAATTGATGTTTCCTCATTATGAAAATTGAAAACCTGATTTAGAAAAATCGACATGGCGTCGGCTGCCCAGAGACATGTTACGGCATACGAATTGCAAATTTGAACGCGTGTAATTCAATTTTTAACAAAGTTTTTATACATGGCATAACCTGTTAAAAAGTAGAATGTAAGTGTTCTTCACTCCTGATCTTAAACCTTATATCTGTTATCATGTCTAGTATCACGATATAATGGCCGTCACATAGATCTCGTTTCCGCTACGTCTTGCTTAATAATCGGTGTAATGGGTCCAATGGATCGTAAATCGGCGAGCAATATTATCAAGACATCGTCTGGCTGATTGATATACCGACGCGTCTGTAATTAGTGGTTTTGCGTAAATAACTGTGTTAGTACCAAACTTCTCTACACGCGGACCTAATTAAAAGTGTCGCGGACGCACAACGTAATAAAATACTTTGCATTTATACTAATTGTTTCATTTTTATATCAACTGAACTAAACAGAACGAGTATACTATGCGATATACATTTTTCAAATAGCTGTAATTTCGTTTGTAAAAAAATACATTCTGAAATAAAGCCAGTGTCCCTGCCACACGTTTGCTTGAACCAAGCAAAATGAAATTCAAAATATAGTAATTTTTTATATTAAAAATAAACCAACCTCAAAACTTTGTTTGACAGGGTAGTACTGCCACCTTACCTATTTCTGCCGCCAAGCAGTAATGTCATCATTATTGCGTTTCAGTTTTGAAGGGTAAGGGTGCTGGTAAAATTACAGGCACGTGGGACTTGTCAACTTATGTCTCAGAGTGACGGGCGCAGTGGCAGTGCTCCGCAGATCTTTGCGACTTAAAGCCCTGATTGGCACTGTAACTGTCATGGACAGGCGTGTAGCTGACCATTAGGCACACGATATGTTCGTCCCGTCACTTGATGTTACAAAAAAAGGACAATGAACCGGAGTCATACTGGTAGAATTTAATATCGATGTATCTGTCCAGTTGCATCTTTTTAACCGAAAAGGAGGAGTGATTATTATGTTACGTGATAGCGCCGGCTATTTATAAACCGATTTTGATGATTCTTTTTCTTTACACATTTTTTTTTTATTTTCAGTTTGGTTACAAGTCTTATCTTTTAAACTAGAAGACCAAGAGACAAAGAATATATCCATATGATAGAGCATTATTTATTTAGTCCTTTGGCATACAACATTTATTAGTAAACTAGTATGTATTTATATGCTGCTGTCCACTAACTAAAATGGTCAAATATTCGTTTTAAATGCATAAAATTCACTTTTAAAAACAGTTGAAATTAGTTAACGTATCGAGTTCTTAGGTTTTCGCGATTGTTACACATAGGAAATTAAACTATTTTTCCGGATTTAAATCGCGTATATTTGTTTTTTCAACAAACCGACGTTTCGGGCCCTTTACAGGTCCCATAAGACTATAAGACTGCAGTACTAATTAATATGTTTTAGTTTATTCTAATTTCTATTAATAATTAATAATAAATTGAACTTAATAAAATAATTTGTAAAACTTAATATAGCGTAAATTGGAATGTTATCTTTGTAAAATTAAAAATAAGGTATTTAATTAATAACTATTGTAACTATAGTGAAAAAATAGGGTGGTTTGCATCAATATTAGACATAACTGGTTGAAGACTGTACCACCTCAGTCAACCGTGACCATGGGACCTGTAAAGGGCCCGAAACGTCGGTTTGTTTGAAAAAACAAATATACGCGATTTAAATCCGGAAAAATAGTTTCATTTCCTATTAGTTAACGTGTTTGACTCGGAACTTACCCTAACGATGCATATCTGAAAATATCATTAAACAATTACAATATTCTAAAACTGGGTTACGGTTTGGCGTATGGGTATGGGTTAGCGGACGGCAGTATGAGTCTTCTGTAAAGTTGAGTTTTTGTCTTGTATCCTTTTCTTTATCCAGGTAGCTTCAATCCAACAAAAAAGAATAATCGAAATTGATTCGCAGATGTCGGAGTAATGACGTTAACATACACATATAAATCGCAGTACAGATCCTTGTGAAAGAGTTCATCAAAGGAAGTACTGCTATTTAATCTATTTCTGCCGCCAAGTAATAATATGAGCATTATGCTTTTCGGTTTTAAATGGACTTATCAACTTACGTCTCAGGGTGATGGGCGTAGTGGCAGAGCAGCTCTGAATAGCAGCACTGTTGCGTGTGGCTCACGAATTGTTAATCCGGTCCTAAAAATACAGTCCAACGGATAACCTTTTTTGGAGTCGGTTAAAAAGTAAATTACTGTCTTCTCATGACGACGGAAAAAGTCTATGGACATTGGTGGGGTGGTGCGGCGAAAACGAGGTTTCTTAAAGTAGAACTTGCTCAACGCATCTTGTTTAAAGTCATGTAATTTAAGAAAATGAGGTTTTGTATTGAACAGTTGTGTAACTTGTGTGGGCTCCCCTCGGTGAGAAAATTGTATATTACTAGCATAGTGTTAAAAAAACATAAAACTTTAGCACATGATCATAGTATCAGACAGAAAGGAAGGCAAGAACTTGTAAAACCAATTCCAAGTACCAACACTGTTTGCAGATGGGCAATACGACAAACGTGCAGCCAACATATACAACAACATATACATAACTGCCTCCGTGGCCGAACGGTTACCATGCCGGACTGCCACGCAGAGGTTCCAGGTTCGATTCCCGGGCCGGGAGAAATAGTTATATGGCCTACAATTATTTCTCTCGTGAGTTTGGGTGTAATTTGTGGTTGTCTATGTGTGTGTCCATGGCACCCGCGACACAGGGTTTCCCTAGTGCGGGGCTATGTTGAGTGTTGTGCGTTATTATTATTATTATTATTATTATCGTATTTATTTCATTATTTATTTTATTTTTATTATTATTATTATTATTATTATACAACTTTGAATAAGGAATTAAAATCTACAGCAAATTGTATTATGAGTGTAAAAAGATTATATCGCATAAAAAGATTACACACACACCCACACGCACACACGCACGCACGCACACACACGTTAATTTTAATATTGTTGTAATCTTGAACGATGTAATGAGAAATGTGTTTTGGATGATTAGTTGGTTTATGTAATTTAATACGTGTAGCGAAGGAAGAGCGGTGCCTCCTGTCACAGCCTATGCTTAAAAGGAGACTCCGGCCACTATTGTTTAAGAAACCATGTTTTTAAGAAATAAAGATTTTATCGAGTTCTTAGGTTTTCGCGATTGTTACACATAAGAAATGAAACTATTTTTCCGGATTTAAATCGCGTATACTTGTTTTTTCAAACAAACCGACGTTTCGGGCCCTTTACAGGTTACATGGTCACGGTTGACTGAGGTGGTACAGTCTTCAACCAGTTATGTCTAATATTAATGCAAACCACCCTATTTTTTCACTATAGTTACAATAGTTATTAATTAAATACCTTATTTTTAATTTTACAAAGAAAACATTCCAATTTACGCTACATTAGGTTTTACAAATTATTTTATTGAATGAATTTTTATTAAGTTTAATTTATTTTTAATTATTAATAGAAATTAGAATAAACTAAAACATATTAATAAGTACTGCAGTCTTATGTCTGTTTGGGATTTTTCATTAGAGGAAATACTGGATCCCAAACTGATGGTACGGAGAAACCATCTTCCCTGTTGAAATTAGGATGTTTTTTAATTTCAATGGCCTCTCGCAGTATCCTGGGTAGATAACGGACTTCTTTTGCAAGGACCTGGGGTTTGTCAAACTTCATTGAATGTGTAGGTTTATCCATGACATGCTCGCAGACTGCAGACTTGTTTACGCCACGGTGTTTGACATCAGCTATATGTTCTTTGACACGGGTACAAATTCTTCGCTTTGTTTGTCCAATGTAAGAGAGACCGCACTCACAGTCAAGCTTGTAAACTCCTGCATCCTGTAAGGGGATGTTACATTTCACGGGTCTCAGGAACTGAGAAATCTTCCTCAGGGGCTTGAAATAGGTCTTGATAGAATAAAGAATAAAGATTTTATTTATTTATTTATTTTTATTTATTGACAAACTGTGTTATTGAAAGAGTCATTATGTTGAATAGCAAAAGGTTGTCTAAATGGGAACTATGTTTTCACAAACTCCAGTAAACTTGTTACTGCGTGTACAGAAGTAATTTCGTTGACTATAGTTGCCAAGAAACTAATATTATAATTCAATAACTGTGCGTCATAAAGATAAACTAACAATAACAGGTCTAATAAATTGTTAATAAGCCGTTAACCCACATAAACATTCCTCAGTTATCTTTATTACCTTCTATTGAGTTAACTTACGTAACGTTAACGGAAGCCATTTTTAATAGTACTTGTGTTTTTAATGTCTATGGTTTTCAGCGAAAGGGAAGGTGGTTGTTCCTTAAGTTTTAAAATTAAAAATACTTTATTGTTCAACACTACAACGATACGTAAAAAATCTCAAAATAGTGGCTTAAAATAAATGGCTGTGTTAAAAAAAAATTGCTGGTTTTCAGACTTCACCTTGTATATATCATGTATCATGGATATTCGTCGCTGTAGACATGGCAGTATGCAGTTTCTAATTAAATACATATAATTAAGAAAGCACCTCACTTTGCGCTATTGTACACATTATACATAATGTATATACTGCAGAAATTCAGGTTAATTAATTAAATCAAACTACAAAAGAAACACGCACCTTACAGCAAAAAGTGTAAAAAGCATTGTACTACATATTATACAGAGGAGAACAGGCAGAGAATGAAATTTAATTGAATATTATTAATTATTAATAATTACAATACAATACAAAACAATACAAATATCCTCTATTGCCACAATGACACTTTTTGACATAAATAACATGTTAAGCCAAACATGTCAGAGGGCAAAAGGAGGTGTCTCAGCCTGTGTGCCTGAAACCGTTGTTGTCTCAGACAGCGCTCTTTTTCAGCCACCTCCTTGTCCCTAAGATCTTAGGCGGGTTTAAAAGCAACGAGGGCCTAAAAAACAATTATACAATTTTGAAAACCGTTATTCTTTATTATAGTTTTATTATAGTTTTGTTTATTATATTAACGTAACAGAACCTACTTTACCTTCAACCAACGGTAAAAAAAACTTCTGTTGTTTCAGCAGTCATTCTTTATACATATACTTAAATGTAAGCATATTTTGACTTGAGCGTTTTATAAGTCTTAATAAGAGGTGCGCTCGGGGGCGCTCACCCAAGGCACTAGGTCTTTTGAGAACCGGGTGAAGTCAGTGTCGACGGACTGATCTGGGGTCAACACTTGAATGATAAGGTCCCTGTGCAGGCTTGGTTGCATGGGTAATAGTACTCTTCCCGTGTAACCAAAATTTTAACGTTCTTTAGTTTTAACCGTATTCGTATAATACAGAAATAAATCACTGCATTTTAAACGAAGACCGTTACATAATAAATTATAGCCACGCTATAATTACTTCATAATAATACTAATTACGCTCACTTCCCCGTCTCACGAGCAGATGGAGCCACGCGATATGCTAAATGCAAGCGTGTACGCATGTCACACTGCTCACAATATAATGGATAGCTTATTGTGGACATGATGATGGAGCACGCTAAGATTGCATTATTGCATGAATTTATGGATGGATCGAATAGAAGATATTCTATGTATTTTGTTTAATTCTCATTAGCAAATAAACGTAAAGAACGTCATTAAAAACAAAGTAATTACAAAGTTAGCAAAGTAGTTGCACAACAAATATTCTTAAAATGTTAATTGCCTAGGAATTCTCCTGGAAAACCTCGGAAACTGTTCAGAGACTGCTTAAGCGGAATTATTCAACACTCGGATGATCTGTCGGCACGTTCCGCGTTCTCTCTTTGATAACTATCTAATAAATGATAATTAGATATCTAGTATTCGAAATCTGTATTGTATTGGAAATTGAACTGACATATGATTGTTGTTACACTGCTGTATACTTAATTTCTTGGTTCTTGTGCGAAGAGAACTATGTTAGATTACAACGCTGGCCAAGTTTTTTTCATGTCAAACTGCTATTACTCTCTCTAGCTCTTCATCATTATCATCATCATTAGCCTGTTTATACGTCACACTACTGGGCAGAGGTCTAACCTCAGCAAAACACGTCAGGTATTAGACAAACTAGTAGTATAGCAGCAGGTGAAAAAAGTTAATCTAGGGAAGTGCTGCCGCCTTACCTGTTTCTGCCGCTTACCAATATTTTTTTTATAATATCAAGTGACGGGACGAACAAGCCGTGAGCCTGGTGATAAGCTACACGCCTGTCCATAACAGTGCCACTCAGAGCTTTAAATCGCAAAGATTTGAGAGGCACTATCACTGCGCCCGTCACTCTGAGACGTAAGTTGACAAGTATAAGTTGACATCTTATAAGTTTCTTGTAATTTTATTTTATTTCATTCTTGGTTCTAAATATTTAACATTTGTATGTTAAGTATTTGAAACCATATACCTAGGCTCCAGCTCAAAACCAGCGCTGAGGCTCTGCCCAGCTTAAAGCTGAGCTGGCTAACCTTTTCGGCTGATATTGTGTACTTTAGCTTTTAATCTAAAGGGTTTTACAACAAGAACTTTGTTTTTTAAATCGAAATACAACAATACATTTAGATGACAATGATTCAAATGGTTATTGTATTAAAAAAAGTAAGGTTTTGCAATTATGAATGAAAAATGATGTCTGATAAATGTCCACCACGACCACAGTTACAGATGACAAAATGACAAAATGGCGCGTCTATTTCGCTAATCACTTCACGAATTTTGAAGGCTTTTTGGAATTTTGTAAGGCTGCAATTAATTCGATTGACTTCGTATAGACTCTGTCTTTAACATGATCCCATAAAAAATAATCCAGTGTTGTTTGACTTGTGACGTTTGTTTTTTCGAAAATTAGCCTGAAAATGGGGTTATGGTTACTTAATTACGCTATCAAGAGATGTTAACAACTCAATTTTGGCCTATTATTGATGATATGGATATCACTAACATGTGGTTTCAACAAGACGGTGCCACAAGTCACACAGCCACCGAAAAAATGAATTTATTGCAAACCAAATTGCCCGATCACATAATTTCACGAAATTCAGCCGTTAAGTGGCCAGCTCGATCATGTGATTTAACACCGCTGGAATATTTTTTATGGGGTTATGTTAAAAACAGTCTTAAAACTCAAAATTCGGGAAGTGTTTAACAAAACAGACCCACCATTTGTCAAAAAGAGATTAAAAACTTTGATGAAAGAATCGACATCTGCAACTGTGGTCGTGGTGGACCTTTAACAGATATCATTTTTCATTCACTATTGTCAAATCTTACTTTTTTATACAATAAAAATTTTAATCATTGTCGTCTAAATTTATTGTTTTATTTTGGTTTACACAACAAAGTTCGTGTTGAAAAACCCTTTATTAGTTATCTTCTTTTTTTAACCGACTTCAAAAAAGGAGGAGGTTCTCAATTTGACTGTATGTTTTTTTTTGTATGTATGTTACGCGATAACACCGGTATTTGTGAACCGATTTTCATGATTCTTTTTTTGTTGGAAAGGGGGTACTTCCATAGTGGTCCCAATTCATTTTGAAGAAAATCATCCGCCTTGAAGGGTGGCTCACGCATGAAGATTCATTTTTATAAATAGCGCCTAACTTTAATTTAGGAGCAATTACTTTAATGGTTGATTTTGCTATTTCTCCAATTCAAGGCGTTATACTTTGAGTAGTGAGAACCGATTTTTATTATCTCCAGTGTCAAGTCCTGTATAGTGGCGAACTAGAGGATATTTCAATAAAACTTAGCAAATAGACGTACTATTCCACGTACTTTTGAGGTCGGTTTTTTTAGTACTCTGTACTGAGATTATTTGCCTTTTAACAGATCTTGTGTTAGTTATTATGTTTCCATATTATTTTTGAATAGGCGAATAAATGTTTCTTTCTTTCTTTCACCTTTCACTGGACGAATTCTTTCACAAGGAGCTAGTGAGCATTACTGCGTTCTGCGTTTTGCAGCGTGAGGATGCTGGTGAAATTATCGACACATAAGTTGATATGACTCAGGGTGATGGGCGCAGTGGGGATTTGTTTGTCTCGTGACTTGGTAATATAAAAAGAATTAACTTCAATTAATGTAACCCAATACAAACTCAATCCCCATTTCCACGAAAACACGCACACATTCAGACACAGACCGGGTCTTAGACACTGACAGTACTTTCAACATTTTTAAGTTTTTTTTTTTATAATATCAAGTGACGGGACGAACAAGTTTTGCGCCTGATGGTAAACTACACGGCTGTCCATAACAGTTACAGTGCCACTCAGAGCTTTAAATCGCAAAGATTTGAGGGGCACTACCACTGCACCTGTCACCCTGAGACATAAGTTGACAAGTCCAATGTGCCTGTAATTTCACTAGCACCCTTCAAAACTGCAACGCAATAATGCTTATATTACTGCTTGGCAGACAGAAATTGGTATGGTGGCAGTACTGCGCTGGACGAACTCTTACA
Source organism: Hyposmocoma kahamanoa (assembly GCF_003589595.1). Taxonomy (NCBI): domain Eukaryota; kingdom Metazoa; phylum Arthropoda; class Insecta; order Lepidoptera; family Cosmopterigidae; genus Hyposmocoma; species Hyposmocoma kahamanoa. The sequence goes on along the minus strand of NW_020654810.1, from coordinate 2,063,920 downwards.
CAAGGAGCTCTACTGCTACAAAAAAAAAGTATTTGTCAAGGTTGTGTAACAGTCACGTAAGATAACTGACCCCCATAATTGCAAAACATATGAAGTCTACATCCCCCATGGTTTAATTTGAACCCTGTCCTTAAAGAAAATTTTTGGTCCAGTAAAGTTAACAAAAATAACTTTTTTTTTTAATATATATTATGTAGGCAGCAAACAAGCATACGGCCAGCCTGATGGAAAGCGGTCGCCGTCGCCTATGAACGCCTGCAATTGTCAGGGGCATCACGAGCGCGTTGCCAACCCTTTAGCACCCTTCTCAATCCTTTTGAAGGACTCCATGCTGTATTCTTGCGGGAAAATCACGACAGGGAGTACATCCCGCAACCTAATTGTGTAATCGACTCGGTCCCAGAGCGTGAGGATGGACTCCCTGCCAGTGGCGAGCGGTACGACGATAAAACGTTGCTGTTGTTATGTCAAATAGTTCTTCAGAACGTTGGCCATTGTACAAGCGATAGAACAAGCATAGGGAGGCAAAGTCTCTCCTCCAAAACAGTGCTTCAATATCATCTGTAAGCACAGGCTAACTGTGTAAAGAACACACTAAAGGATGATTCACATTGGAGCCGTGTCCGAGACATTCTAACCTCGTACGTGCTGCACTATCTTAAATTAGACAGACGAGGCTCGGAAGCAGCTCGGTCGTCCCGCGTCTGTGTCACGGACGCGGCACGTTGTAATGTGAATCACTTCATATAAAATGTACGCAGCATTTCCAATCCGAGTCTCGTACGTGTCGGTCGGTTCGCGCCCGGCACGGTCTAATGTGAATACTCCTTTAAGCATGAAACATGCACAGAGCTGGTGCAGGTCGGGTCGGCTTCGCGACGGGTAGAATCCTAACCAAAAAACGCGCCTGTCTCGCACCCGCGCTCTGTGTGTTGTCGTCCATATAAATACACGGAATTAGACCCGCGGCGGTCGCGACCCGCACCCGCTCTATATGAGTTTCATGGTTTATGGTTCATTTCACAAAATATGGAGAATGTGACGTTTCCAATTTTTACGTTGCACGCATACTATTTCCAACTAATCTCTAAACCAGGTTACAAATAGAAATACTGTTACAATGTACCAAAAACAAATGATTAAGTAAACAGAAAATGAATTTATAGAGATAAAAATGAATGACCCCAATTACTTGATGCGTACAACGGAATATTTCTCCATAGAGATTGACACCATAGAATCGATCAATCGAATCAGCTATAATGTGTTTAGAATAGAATAGAATAGAATAGACATTTATTGCAACGCCACAACACATAGATACAAAAAAAAATATTGATACTACTTAGACAAGCAAAACAAAACAAAAAGACGTAATAAACAAAATTAAAATAAAATGAAATAAGACAATAACAAACAAAGAGCAAAACACAAAAATACTAAATATAACAAGTACAAATGTTGTACTGTCATGTGTGCGGTTGTGGCGTACGCAAAAGGACTTCATTCAGCTTATGCCACCGCCGCAATTGACTGTGGCGCTGGTTTTCAATGAGCCCTGAGCTGAGATGAGCGTGTTTCGCGTCAATATGAGTGTATACGGGTAGTTTTCTTTTGTGTTGAGCTTTGCGTGATGTTTTTGGAGTACTTCGACTCATCCGAATAAATAACAGAGTCCGATATGATTATATAGCGTAAAGTGAATAAGTACGTCATAATAATAATTTTTATTCAAACTAAGGCCTGTTTTGGGAATATATGTATCTTATTTCGTTTCGGAAATATAAAATCGAACAACTTTCTACAGCGAAGATGAACGAACGAAATGTCCTGAGAACAAGAAGTCTTGCACATAATCTTTGTTCTACGGATGAGTCAAATTGTTCAAATTACGTTTCGTTGCTGCTGATTTTATGTTTTACTGTCGCCTTTTTGTTTGGTTATTGTTGAATTTTTTATTTGTTGTGTAGTTTTTAAGTAACATAGTGATAATAACTGAAAGCTTTTCATTTTGTTTATTATTTGTTCTTAAATTATTGTCTCTTGATCAATTCATTCTTCGTTACAATTTATGTCGATAATATATTTAAATCGATTTTTTTCGTACGATTTTACATCACTACATCTCAAGAAACTTCAAACGTCAAACTTCACCGTACCCATGCTATGAAATAAACTATACTTAGTTGTTCTAGCTTCGTTAAAACAGTTGTCTTTTTACAAATATGACTGACTATGTCTTTTCCTCTATTTTTTGCCTCTAGCTCTACATAAACTTGATTAGTATGCCGTCAGTACACTTACGCGGCAACGTGTGAATATAATTGTTTTAACATTGCAGTCAAGAAAAATAAAATTGTTAATTGGCTATTAAATTGTTTACAACTGGTAGTTACTGCGGTTATTTTTGATTAAGAGTTAACATCTTGAGTTTTATCTGTTTATTTATTAACTAAAAATTGATTGTACAAACGGTTTAAATTTAAAAGACAAGCAGAGACAGGCACTACTATACTAGCTTTATTTTTATTTATTTTATTCATTTAGACAATTATTTCAGGCCACATGACCTATATAATTATATACCTTATATATGTACAATATAATATAACAACATAATAAACTAAATAACTAATCTACACGAACTGCACTTGTCGGTGAAGTGTGGTGCATTGTCAGATAACCGGCCGCGTTTTGTGGCAATAGATCATTCAATTAGATTATCTACAAATTTTTACGGTGATAGATTGGTTTAAGATTAACGTTACATTATATACTATTTATATAAATGGATAAGTATTTAGTAGAGGTCCTTGTGAAAGAGTTCGTCCTGGGAAGTACTGCCACCTTACCTATATCTCCTGCCAAGCAGTAATGTCTGCATTACTGTGTTCCGCATTTGAAGGGTGCTGGTGAAATTACAGGCACGTGGCGCTTGTCAACTTATGTCTCAGGGTGACGGGCGCAGTGGCAGTGACCCTAAGATCTTTGTCATTTGAAGCTGTAACTTTTGTTGACAGCCGTGTAACTTACCTCAGGCGCATGACTTGCTCGTCTCGTCACTTGATGTTATAAAATTACAGGCACATGGAACTTGTATTAAGCCTCAGGGAAAGAGCACTACAAACACACAATGGTATCTGGATTCCGTTTAATTTCTATTTTTCACCAAACTGACAACAAGGCGCTTACAACTCAACAACAAAAACCCTCTTCGTTCCCCGCCCAAAACCATACAACTTCTTTACTAACCGTGGCTTCTAGCAGCGTAAATTTGGTAATCAGAAAATTAAAATGTCAATACAATTACGTTCAAAACAAATACTTCTAATCGTTTTCTAATAGTTCTAATTGCACTTAAGTGTTTATATAATTTCAATGTAATTGACGAATTAAATAATTAGGATTGACTATGACTATAGCATATTTACTAAAACGTGACGAAGCTCCGGAAGGAACAACTCGGGGTTACTAGCAGTATGTATACATGACAATTACGAATTTAAAATCGATATGGATAAAACAACTATTAAAACTATGCAACGGCCTACAGCATTTTGGTTGATACATAATTAGAAATTAAATATACATTTAGTATTTAAATAATTCTAATCCACTAGTGATGTTTAATTAATGTCGTTTATAAGTGGATGGTGATAAGCAATAACATGTCAATCGACATGATCATAGTTTTGTTAAAATGACACCTAAAGATTGTTTCGTTACGTTTGTTCTAAAATTTTTTTATAATATGAAAACTTTGCTGTAGTCGACTCAGGAATGATGAATTGTTGTGATTTATTACTATAGTTCCCCAACAATTTTTAACAACAAATTTTCGTACTAACTATCAAAAACAACGAAAAATCATTAGATGACATTTGTGCAAAACTGCGTTCCTGTTGATTGACACGTTATTGCTCATCAGAATCCAAATAAGATGTGATAAGGCTTGAGTGAATCTTGTAACACTTGTCAACTTATCGTCGCCTTACATTTTTTTTTAATAACATCAAGTGACGGGACGAGCAAGTCATGCGCCTTATAGTAAGCTACACACCTGTCCATAACACTTGCAGTGCTTCTCAGAGCTTTAAATCGCAAAGATCTGAGGGGCACTGCCACTACGCCACCCTGAGACGTAAGTAGACAAGTCTAATGTGCCTGTAATTTCACCAGCACCCTTACCCTTCAAGACAGGAACACAGTAATGCTAACATTATTGGCGGCAGAAATAGGTAAGGTAAGTACTTTCTCAAACCCGTATCTTACAACGAGTGAATATATATTTTACATTTCTAATTAAGGGTGTGAATTTGTACGCACTTTAAGATTAGGGAAATCAGCTTCCAACATTGTATATATAATCCATTTTTTGCATTTCAGTAATTTTGTGGTTTAAAATACGAGTTTGAGTAAGGCGATATGTCTCAAGGTGACGGGCGCAGTGGCAGTGCCCATAAAATCTTTACGATTTAAAGTTCTGAATGGCACTGCAACTGTTATGGATAGGCGTGTCGCTTACCACCAGGTGCACGACTTGTGCGTCTTATATTATACAAAAAAAGTCAATAACAAGACAAGGATAGTCCCTTGGAAAGCATGTATAGATGACCTATGTTCAAGCAGTGGGACGTAGGTATGTTTGACAACGATGAACGATTATACATAATCAGTGTTTCTCTTTTGTTTCAGCGAGGGTTTGTTCACCTGCCCTGTGAATGCTTCGCCCGTTGACTACGCCAAGGTAAATATGTAACATATATAATTATAACTTTTTTTATATAAAAACCCACCTCAAAAGTTTCCTTTTCCGCTTTCGATGTGTTCGTTGCATCTATTTGGCAAATTTTATTGAAATTGGTTATCGAAAAGAGAGTGAAATCTAATAAACTGGATTCATCCTCTAATTTGTCATCCTTACTGACTCTTACGGACCACTACTGAGGTACTCCCTTGTCAACAAAAAAAGAATCATCGAAATTGGGCCACAAATATTGAAATAATGGCATTATGTTATGCACACAGTCGAATTGAGAACCTCCTTTTTTAAATTCGGTTAAAAATATGCATAATCACAGGTACAACATCATAATGTTAGTTCGTTTTTCTATTGACTCGATTATAATTTCTCCTATGGCTTTTCCAAATGCGAAAATTCTATCATATCGTTTGACGTTATAATACGTGTTTGACAGACCTGTAAGTAGAGGTTCTATACTAATACGCTATCGAATCGAGTCACAAAGCAAATAACCTGCGGCGCCCACGCGGGTGGTCGCTAGCTTCACAGCGTAGAAGTTCAACCGTCGATCTCTAGATGGCGCTTTACATAAAAAATTGAATGCGGTAGATAAAGTAGCCGCAACGTTACAAGGGTCGACCAAGTTTTATTGTCTCGTAAAACAGAAGCATTCTTTCTAATGTTAAAACAAACTGTTTTTTTCGTTTGAACGAATAGATGTTTATGGTAATGTGTGTTTGTTGGAGAAAGGGGCTGGAAGTTAGAGTACATAAACACGGGTTTGTAAGACAGTTTAGTTTTGTTATTGGTCTTTGTTTTTCGTCTATTACTATGTATAATGTAGGTGTTTAGACGTAATAAATTTCTTGTGAAAACTATAACTTACGAAAGGGCACACGCGTAAACTAATGAATTTACAAAAACAATCTTCAATATTTCTTCTAAAAGTAAATTCAATCAATAACTCAGTAACATCTATGATAACCTACTTATCACATGGAATGCCAACTCAATTGATGGATTGATTGAATTGGAGATGACCGCGTGTGAACGCGGCGCGTGCGTCTGCGCAGCGTAGGCCGCAGCGGCAGCGTGGAACGGCATAGCTCACCGGTCGACGTGCGTGTGCGATCTACTTGGGATAACTTGATTGCAGTTTTGTTTCAATTCAGAACTAGGGTTTTTTATTGTTTCTGAATTGATGAGAATGCAACAGAGCGATCCATAAGAACATTCTTGCACAGACAGCTGCATGCATATGCAGCTGTCTATTACCTGGATTCGTTTCTCAATAGCTTTCATGACGCACTGATAGATGTAGAGTGAATATATTCTTGTGGCCGGTAATTGCATAGCAAATTAACTATGTATACTTGTGATGCAACGGAAGTGTCATAACGGAAACAGAAACGGAAACAGATGTCAAAAGTAAATCTTATCGGAAGTGGCAGTGGATGCGGAAGCAGAAGTTTAAACATTACAAAGATGAGTGAAAAAAGTGAGTGACAATGGTAACGCTACAACAAATCGCGATGAAGGTAGTCGTCGACAGCGCAAGAGGGTAGACAGATATATCTGCTATTAAAGCTGTCATCTGCCGCCGTCCAGTCAACCCGTGACCATGGAGCGTGCAACCGTTCCGAAATTTCTGTTATAAAAGTTGCGGAAGCAGAAACGGAAACAGAGTGAAAAGGCATGCGGAGCTTCCGCAGTTGTGGAAGCAGAAGCAGAGGTCTATTGCATCACTAATGTATATACATTTAAAAACATTTGATCGAATCTGGAAACTAACCACATTTATCTAACTAGCAGATTCGATTGATAATTGGTCCTTCGAGCCGGATGCGCTCGAGCGTGCTAATTAATTTGACACAGTCACTGCAATACAAATCTCACACGGTTACGTTTAATTGATAGCCATTAGAGTTTACAACGTTGAGAAAATTTAATGTTTAGTTTATAATCAATACACAAAAAGGGGTTTAACAGAGTTAGGGCATATTTATTAACCGACTTCAAAAAAGGAGGAGGTTCTCAATTCGTCTGTATGTTTTTTGTATGTATGTCTCAACTCCGTCATTTGTGAACCGATTTTGATAATTCTTTTTTTGTTGGATAGAGGGTACCTCAGAAGTGGTCCCATCTAAATTTGATGGAAATATTCCTCTTCTAAGGGTGGTAAACTAGGGAATGAGTGACTTTTGAGGTCGGTTTTTTTATCCCGAGCTGTCGGCGCACAGTGACCGCGTGAATCTGTCACAGCAAAATACGCTCTATTTATTTAGCGGGCGAGACTGGCGTGAATTTGGTCTACATGACGGATGCATAATTCAGAGGAATTTAAACATTGTTGCCTAGTAAAAAGAATCCAGATTCGCCATTAATGTACATGAAATCATGGTAACTGCGCGGCGAAAACCTTCGCGTCGTGTTACTGGTCGTTTGAGATTGCAAGTTAGAAAGCATTATTAATGTAATGAATTATTAGATTATAAAAACAACGGACTAAAAAGACTTATGGAATTATTTAACGGAATCCTATAAACAGGATTCAAGTAATCTATCACAAACTTGAAAAATCTTTTGTCCAAAATTACGTTTGTTCGAATTTTCATTACACCGAAACCGAATTATAACGAAACAGTTGGTCTTTCAGGATATGTTGAATATTTATCGCAAAGATACGATTAGGTTCGGTTAGGTTATGTTAAGTTAGGTTTAAAAGAAAAAACATTTTCCTTTCAAAATTACTTTCGAGGTTATGAAATTTCGATCAAACGTTATTTCTGGAAAATGTTATTTCCCAGAGGTGGAATATTTTGTTCAAATTAGAAAGGGACTGCTAAGTAACCCCTTTCCAAGAAAAAAAGCATCATCGAAATTTATTCACAAATGTCGGAGTCAACGTCTAACATACACACGAAAAATATACAGTCGAAATAAGAACGTCCTCTTTTTTAAAGTCGGCTTAAAAGAAGGGTCAACAAGCTAACTGCGTTAGGTGAAAAACAGTCCGGTGACCTTGATGTTCTTTCCGACTCTGTGTTGCCGACAATGGTCCTACTAATTATCTTTCAAACTTTTGCCAATGCTGCTGTTAAAGCACCTGTTTAGTCCAATTACATCTATATCTTTTGTTAGGTTGACTTTCAAACCACTGTTTCTACTATTTTAATTGACATATTTTTATCGTTTATGTGATCAACTTCGTCGTTTGAAAAAGTACCTTCATGCATAAAATTATTTTTGTAATGGCGCCAAAAATTTACTATAATTCTATTTAAAAATCAATGAAACAAGTTAATAAAATGTAGTGTCCTAAATATTTTTTTTTAACGACATGATGTTAGACGACCATGATATTCAATTGTTTTTGTGAAATTACTCCACTAGTTTGTGATAATTACTAATACAAAGATTGAACACTGAGAAAAAATTCTTCTATGCTGCTGGATTCGAACTAACGTCTTCCAGCAAAGCGTACCAGACGCTATGCCGACTATACTACGGAACTAATTAGTAGCAGTAGAGCTTCTTGTGGAAGAGTTAATCCAGGGTATTACTGCTACTATTTCTGCCGCCAAGCAGTAATGTTACCATTACTGTGTTCCGGTTTTGAAGGGTAAAGGTGCTTGTGAAATTACAGGCACATGGTACTTATCAACTTATGTCTCAGGATGACGGGCGCAATGGTACTGCCCCTCAGATATTTGCAAATTAAAGCTCTGAGTGGCACTGTAACTGTTATGAACAGACGTCCCGTCACTTGATGTTGTATAATAAAAAAGAACTAGCGGACCTTACTAATTTTTATCCTTTGTAGATTCTTACCTAGCAGTTTACATTGTGGGTGCTGGATGCGGATGTCCCAGGTTCGATCCCGGTAGGACCAATTTGGGAAATGAACAAAATTGTTCTGGCCTGGGTGTTATTCATAGTACAGGGTATTCCTAGTTTGAGTCTAGGCAATTGGTGTGGTGGTCTGGCACCATCGAATAAATAACCAGAAATAGAGACGTAATTAGGACCATCCATCGCTGGCAAATAATCAGGTGAATGGGCCTTATATCACTTTTAAATATGAACTCTCGTTCACTACAAACACTACACGTACAGCGCCAACAACTGACCTGTGTGTACGTCTCCGTATATTCCAAAAATATTCTGTATTTATTGTAATAAAGATAATATCTTTAACAATGGGGACTATTCCATTTGGTGGTGTGGGAAAAACAGCAAAACATCCAATTACAAAACAAACGCAATCACATTTTATCGGTAATTAAATATTAAATATGTAATTTTGTAACTTTCGTCATTATAGCAAAGCTCAAGTTAAACTGGCCGATTTGAAGTGAAACAATTGACGACACCCGTTAATTGTTTCGAATTCGGGCTGGCCAATCGGAGTACAGTTGTCACCGTATCATTTGGCAGAACAGTTTTCAAACAAATTAAATGACATTTTGTCTCTATTTCTGGTTATATACTCGATGTCTGGCAAAATACTATTATTAACAAAATCATCACTGTCAACTCATTATAAGTCACACTGCTGGGCACGGGTTTCCTTTAAGGAGAAGGTTTAATTAAGGCTATAGTCCGTCACGCTGTGTCAATGCGGGTTATGGACTTAATAGATACATGTTTAACTTCACGGTGAAGGTCCAAGGTTAGCAAGAGGTGTTGCTACTAAAAATTCGCAAATAACTTAGAAATCAATGTCATATTTCGGTACATGCAGACACAAGGATTTGAATCCTCGACCTCTCAATTAAGGATTATTAGGGCTCCTTGTGAGAGAGTTCGTTCAGGGAACTACAACAACCTTACTTGTTTCTGCCGGCAAGCCGTAATATGAGCTTTACTGCGTTTGTTGCGTGTTATATTTTTGACGACATCCGTGTTTGAGTGGCTTGCATAGGTACTGGTTTTCATGGGGTCGCCACCTCTGAGGTCTCGGGTTAGATCCCCGGCCGGGCCAATGTAGAAAATATAACCGTCCTGAATTGTAATTTTTGAGTTTTTATTGAAACTCACGGTGTTTGACCACCATGATATTCAATTATTTTTGTGAAATTACGAATCAAATAATGATCGAACAGTAAGAAAAAAATTCTCAGATCTGGCTGGAAGAGTTTGTCCATGGGTAGTACTGCCACCTAACCCATTTCTGCCGCCAAGCAGTAATGTTACCATTACTGTGTTCCAGTTTTGAAGGGTAAGGGTGCTGGTGAAATTACAGGCACATGGATCTTGTCAACTTATGTCTCAGGGTGACGGGCGCAGTGGCAGTGCACCTCAGATCTTTGCGATTTGAAGCTCTGAGTGGCACTGCAACTGTTATAGACAGGCGTGTAGCTTACCATCAGGCGCACGACTTGTTCGTCCCGTCACTTGATAATAAATAAAATACAAACAAACGTCTTCTGGCAAACCGTGACAGACGCTATGCCAACTAAGCCATGGAACGAACCAGTGGACCTTACGAACCTTTCTATGTACTTGTTGCAGATATTGTCTTTGGTTTTTAAAAACTGTTTTGCCGTTTCGATTTCTTGTATAGTCTTGGGTCTAGCTGTTTGTGGTATAAACGTTGTTGTCGATTACCATTGCTTATTTTGGGACCACAGTGATGTGCCTATGTGATGTTATGTATTAAAGACAAAGATATTTTGATTTCGAACTTGAAAAGGAGACCACCTAAAATCAATTTGAAGTTCTTCACGCGCCAAATCTCATGGTCAATTAACAACAATTATCCGGTAATCGATTATAAATCAATAGTCAGTAAACTAGTATACAAAACATGGTTATTTGGCACGCAAGCGCAGTGTCACTCACCCCACACACGGCCTTGCAATGCTAACCGGTCTTTGAGCATTGTTACTATCTCTTTCTAACGGGTGTAGTTTTGTTTAAAAGAGATTTTCTGTCTTGCTCGTACTTGATGTTGTCGTCGTGCTTCGCGACATTGACATAGGAGCATAGTGGACTCGGTGTTAGTTCTAGCATTGGAGGATAGATGGCGCTATGAGATATTAGAACATTTCAAGTAATAAATATGATATATTTTTAAAGTTATTGAATGTCACCATGATATTCAATTATTTTTGTGAAATGACTCCACTAGTTCGTTATTATTATTAATTCAAAGATCGAACATTTAGAAAAAAAATCCTTCGAAGATCTAAGATCGAAGGATTTTTTTTGCAAACCGTGGCACGCTGTGCCAACTGCCAACAACCAAAGCAGCCACGGAACGAATTCGTGGACCTTACGAATTCTGTTTTTGGTTTTTAACGACTTTTTTTGCCGTAGGGCTACCTGTGAGAAATTCATTTCTTAATAAATCTGATATTTTTACTTTAACCGTTAAATCCATCACACATAATGACACATGTTTACATGGTTTATTTAAGTTTTAAACTGGGTAGTTGCTCCGGAGTGAATACGGTTGATTGGATACTATAGTACGGGAACTTACTTAGTTGGAGACTAGGCTATTGGTGTCGTTATCTGTCACATTATTGTTATTGTTAAATTGAAATGCACAACCTGCGCCCACGTCCATATACTAATATTAAAAATTGAGATGGTTTCTGAAGACCTTTTTACTTGTTATTTTGTTATTATATTGCGCTCCCAAACTCAGATTACTGATGTAGCCCAAAAAGCTGCCAAGTTGAAATAAAGTTGGGCTGGTGATATCTGTCACATGTCTGAAGACCTGTGAGTCAAGGTAATCACCCAGTGGAGCCCCAAAAGCGTAAGGCGCCGCGATAGACCGAGGAAGCGACGGTGTGATGAACTGGACGCCTACGATAACGCTTGGGTCCATGAGTGGAAAAGTCAGGGGGAGACCTTTGCTCAGCAGTGTGATACATCCGGCTAATTGTAATTGTAATTTTCTTGTTAAAGTACAGACTAGAAAATAATGTATTTATTACATATTTTGAAATATTTTTTGTCACATATAATAAATTGGAATCAATTATGTTTATAAAGCAGTAAATACTATTAGTAATAGATTTAAGTCAGTCACAGGTTGAGCCGTTGAGCTGTACGGGCTGTCATTGTTCTACACTGTAAAGTTAAAAGCTATTCAAATTGTTTTGCGTACAATTTTGAACAAATAATTTGACACGTTGTGTAGTTTTACTACATATTAAATAGGTATCTAATATAATTTTATAAAATACCTTTCAACGACACCTAATCTTTATTAAGTGTCGTTGAAACGTATTTTATAAAACTTGAATATTTGATTTTTTAATGCAATTTTTTTATTATACCAAAAAAATAATATTTATTAAACTAATATCTTATAAAACGTTTATTGAAATACAAAATATATAATATCTTTTTCCTTTTTATTAAAGCGAGACAGGCGTTTGTTTAGACTACTACTATATTTGTTATTCTTTATTAATAACAACGAGTAGTGTTTTTTTATATTATTTAATTATGCACAGACAAGGGAAGCTATTATTAGCTTCATTTACTCTTAGCCTATATACTACGAACATTATCGTATATAAATAAATAAAGTAAATAAAATGTTGTCACGACCGTCTCGCTCGCAAGTCAGCTGTGCGGGCGCCGATCGTGAGAAACCGCAACTCCGACGCAGCCTGTTGTCGCGATCTGAAAAGCACATGGCAATCAAACTACTTACATTAACATTTATTGAGTTAAGTTATTACCATATATTAGAAGATAGCTATATTTAGCTCAACTTCAAGTAACATACATGGCGTGGATTATATCTCCCTCTAAAATCTCGGATTTATCGTCAATACCTATAACTATAGTTGCTAGCAATACTCAAACTTAAATAATCTTTATTTCATAGGTAAGCTAATTTACACTTGAAATCGTCTAGGGGTTGCTATTTGTAAACAAACAATTGTTTTGACACATTTACATTGTTTATTGCAGATATAGTAGAACAAGACAACCTGCAAGACCTAAACGGGTTACTAACATGGATTTTTGTCTTCCAATTACGCTGAAGCTGTATAACCTTTAAAATTTTTGTTTCAATGTACTTTTAAACTTCGAAAATGGCAAATTTTTAATATCAACCGGAATCTTTTAATAGAAGCGTATATATTATTTATTTTTATTCCTCGTACAAATGTTATGTCTGTCACTATTTTTTATAAATAAATTATTATTCTTCTTAACACAAATAAAATTTTCGTAAATGTACTTTGACGCCAGTGTGTTAATTTCTCTACATAGAAATAACCTCGCGCTAACCATGGTGGATTGCCTAAACCCCTTTCTTAGAGGTGACATGTGTCCAGAAATAGGACGTATAATTGATGATGATGAAAATACTCTTCTTCCTCATCGCTGTCCATGTACTATGGTGTTTTTATCCCTATTTACGAGTGTTATGTTTATTATGGCAGTAGAGTTCCTTGTGAAAGAATTCTTTCAGAGAAATACTGCCACCATAACTATTTATACCGCCAAGTAGTTTTTGATGAACAAAGGTTTATTACAGGCACATGGGGCTTGTCAACTTGTGTCTCAGGGCAACGGGCGCAGTGGCAGCGCCCCTCAGATCTTTGCGAAGCTCTGAGCTGCATTGCAATTGCTGTGGACAGGCGTATCGCTATCGAGTATATGACCAGGAATAGCGACGAAATAACTATCATCCATTCATGGCAGCTCATCAGGCAAAATAGGCCTTATATCACTTTTAAATATCAACTCTCATTTGCGCTGAATTCACAAATTAGAAAACTTAAATAGTACAGCGCCAACAACAGACCTGTGTGTACGTCGTAATTAAATATTAAATACATTGACTTACAATTATATGGACGTCGGGTCCGCGCTAAAAAGTGTCCGAACTTATAGGGCGTTAAAATCGTATACAGAGCGTCATTCACGCTTTAGTCTTCGTTTGTTCGACTGACAGCGAAGCAAGCAAAATTACACAGTACTGCGATGACATTACAATTTAAATTCAACGTTTTAGCTTTTTCATATTCCTTTACATGTCGCTACGTTTAAATAGGTTGACTTGGGACATTTTTTTCGTGGTTTTTGTATTAGACCCGTCGTCCATTTATTTGTAAGTCAATGATTAAATATGTAATTTTGCAATTTGAAGTGTTTCGAATTCGGGCTGGCCAATCGGAGCGCAGTTGTCACAGTAATGATTTGGTAGAATAGTTTTCAAACAAATTAAATGACATTTCAGCTCTATTTCTGGTTATATATTCGATGCGTGTAGCTTACCACTAGATGCACAACTTGTTCATCCCGTCACCGATAGAGTCAACTTTATTACTTTACTGGGAGGTCTAACTAAAGCGCTAAACTAGAATGTTGTTTTAGGTTAGACCGCACGTGTGGCCTTGTTTACTTTGGTTTAGTCTACAGACACTGTCGTACTTGTTAGTTATTATTAAACAGTGGTCAAGTAAGACAGGTCTCTCATTTGTGTGTTTTTTATGAGTATTAACGACATTAATAAACGACGAATACGACTACAGAATCTAAATTGTTTATATTTCGCGTATATGTCACGGGGACTGTAAAGGTCTCGAAAAGTTGTTTATTTGAAAAACAAAAACAAATATACGCTTTTTATGCCTCTTTCGTTTACACGTTAACTAATTTCAACTGTTTTTAAAAGACAATCTTATGCTCTATTTTTTGCTGTTAAAAACGGATATTTGAACATTTGTCACGTAGCCGCGTTTTAGTTAATGGACGGCAGATTTGTATGCAAATAAATAGTTCATTTTCAACCATGGAAATTCAAGACCAGGACGAAGACTGACAGAAGGTAGGACAAAGATATTTCACTACGGCAAAAACAGATAAGGATCATATTAAAAAAATATATACAGAATCACATTTGTAACTTTCTATTTGTTGCAATAATGACAACTCGCAACCCACTAACTAAACAAGTCTAAATAAACCATAGAGATAGATCGCAACGTGTTCAGCACATGTCGATTTGCGCACAGAATGGGTCCAATTGCTTTTTCGGGCCTTTTGTTCCACAATCATTGTTTTATGGCACTATAAAACTGCACGGGAGACCGTTAAATTGGAACGCCCCTTGCGACGTTCAAAAGGGATGCTTAGAACAATAGATACAGAAATGAAGTTTTTAGAGTGGAACTACTCTCATTAGTTATGCTGTTTCCAAAGCTGTAGTGAAAACTTGATTGTATATAATAAAGAGTTAAGAAATAAACATGTTTCGTGCATTTTTTACAATATAGTACATTGCTGCTGAAACCTACATATATGGGATGATACCATAGACAATATATTTTTAATTCTCATAATTACGGACGTTGATAATAGTGAGCTATTGGCTGTGTGAGAGTTTTTCTTTAGTATTCATATTAGTGTCACTAAAGTGACATTTCACATGGTAGTGCTGTATGCCATTAAAATAAAATAAAACTAAATTAACTTTTTTGAACCATGCTCGGAAATGTTTGCTTTATTACTTTAAAAAATAACCGACAAAATTTGTCGTTTGTTGCCTGTAGGATAGAAACGTTTAAATAGATCTAATAACAAAAACTATGTATGCAAGAAGACGTCGGTTCGAATCCGACCGGATCGAAGGAATTTTTTCTGAGTGTTCGATCTTTGCATTAATAATTATAACAAACTAGTGGAGTAATATCACAAAAAATAATTGAATATCAATTCAATAAAAATTTAATTTCTAAGGTATTTAATTAATCACTTTTGTAACTACAGTGGGCATAGGGTGGTTTGCGTCAATATTAGTCATAACTGGTTGATGACTGTACTACCGCAGTCAACCGTGACCTGTAAACACCCCGAAACGTTGGTTTGTTTGAAAAAACAAATATACGCGATTTAAATCCGGAAAAATAGTTTCATTTCCAATGAGATCCTTGTGAAAATGTTCGTTCAGGGAAGTACTGCCACCTTTCAGTTATGAATATATCTAATGTGAGCATTACTGAATTCCGGTTTTGAAGGGTAAGGGTGCTGGTGAAATTACAGGCACATGGGACTTGTCAACTTAGTTCTCAGGGCGACGGGCGCAGTGGTAGTGACCCTCAGAAATACGCAATTTGACGCTCAGAACAGCGCTGCGAGTATTATGGAGTGGAGAGGCATGTCGCTTATAAGTCCCTTTATTTTGTATTATAATAAAAAATCCACTGTTGGACATAAACCTCCCCCTGAACATGCCAACTCTTTCTTCCTTTTCCCGCCCGCATCCAGCCGCTGCCAGCCACCTTTCTCAGGTCATCTATCAGTCTTGCTGCTACACTATGTCTGCCTTGACGTGGTCGGAGAACAAGTCTGCTCCATCTACCACGTTAGCTACGTCCACCTGGTACGGCTCACCTAAAGCACTAGCCTTATAGAGAACCGCATGAAGTCGGTACGAACACGTTGATCTGGGGTTGGGACCTGACTTAGAAGGTCTCTGTGCGGCGTTGCTCGCACAGGTTATAGTGCCCTTGCCGCATAACCAAGAGGTTGATAGCGAGGGTCCACTATAAACAAAACTTACATAGAAAAATATGGGGCTGCTCAATCTACCATCAACCATCCTAATGGTGGATGTTGGATTTTTGATCATTTGTTCAAATTTGCCAGCGAATACCGTAGTTGTATCCTGAATTTTCTTAATGTACAGAAACTATAAATGTAATTAATAATGGTGCTTCCAGATTATTCCACGTGTACTTCGCATGACAGACAAACAAAAAACTTGATTGCCTATTTAGTGTATACATCTCTGTAACAGACAGGTAAACATTTCCAGATTAGATCAGTTAGTAGGTCATGTTTACTTAACGAAGGGTCTGTTAGGTGCGCATACGCAGATAGTTCGCTTGTTGTTTGGCCGTGCACACCAAATATCGATGGACATGTTGTTACATGATAATACGATGTATTGGTTGCAAAGGTTTTTATTTATTTAGTTGAATAAATCGATATGCATGAAGAATGATGCTAGTGGATAAAGGTAAGAGGTGCAACAGTAGTGTATCATAAGGAAGTCTCTGTAGTATCTGGCCATGCCAATGGAAGACATGCAAAGGGAGTTTTGATAATATTAATTCAATCAAACTATGAGGAAGTAAATAAATAAATAAATACTGTAATACCCTGCTTTATGGATTTATTTTTAGGGATGCGTTCCGGACAAAATCGCGTTAAGCGAAACTCGCGTACGGGATACGAGGAATAGAAATAAACTAGCTTTTCTTGATAGTCGTCTTCCCAAAGTCAAAAAATCATTTAAGGGGCAATGTATACGCTTCTATAACAAGATTCCGGTTGATATACAAAATTTGCCTTTCACGAGGTTTAAAACTATAGTGAAACAAAAACTTTATACTGAAGGTTATTATACAACTTCTGCGTACTTGGATAACAAAAATCCGTGGTAGTAACCCGTTTAGCTCATGGAGGTAGTCTCGATCTCTGATGTTTCAAATAAAAAAAAATATTGTAAATGTTATTTACAAAGAGCAACCCCTAGAGTTTCTTGCTCATTCTTCTCAGGGGAATCTGCCTTACGAATGAGCGGTAGAGTTTAACCATTGTGACGATTTCAAGTGTAATAATGCTTACCTATGAAATAAAGATTATTTTGAATTTGAATTTGAATTTGGATTGCTCTGTTTTGGGAAAACGGGATCCTGACTGGTGTTATACTTTTTGGCCGCGCTTGGGTATCTAACTTGACCATAAGACTGCTACCAGGAATAGAGCGGGTATGATCGAATAACAAGCTGAATATTATAACGAACGTGCTTTATTTATGTTTATTATAAAACATTAGAAAACTCTGTCACAAAGAAATGAGACCTTAGTTAACTATTTCACTTTTAATAACTGAGAAGCTACGGATTCTTATTGGTTAATTCAATCACGCCACCCTGCGCACAAATAAACCAATCAAATTCATATCAAATTCGATTAATCAACCTATCAATGCTAGGGCTAGGCCATACAAATATTTCTCCCGACCTGGGAATCCAACCTGGGCCCTCTGCGCGGTAGACCAGAATAGTAACCATTCGGCCAAGAAGGCTGTAAGTTGAAGCTTCCTTAACAAAGCAGCAATTCGTTTTTTGAGTCTCTCTATTTTTTTGATGTCAAGTGACAAACAAATCTTGCGCCGGGTGGTTAGCGACATGCCTGCCCATAACAGTTGTAATGACACACAGAGTTTTAAATCGTGACTATCGAAGAGCACTGCCATTGCACCCGTCACCCTGATACATAAAGTAGACAAATCTCGTGAGTCTGTAGATAGATTCACCAGTACCCTTCAATACCAGAACGCAAGTCACACACTGCTTGGCAGCATAAATAGGTATGGTGTCCAAGCTATTTCACAAGATGCTCTATAGGTTCTCCTAATTTAATATGGTAGCAACAGCATCTGGAACTATTACCCCTGACCCATTATATGTTCATTCTAACATTGCTGACGGTTTTAGTTAACTGATTACCATTTTGCTTCTTAGAGAACCATTTGCATTTCCAGATGGTTGTGAATTTTTGAGTTGTTAATACAATAAATAGGATGCAGCAGATAACACATTGTGAATATTATTCTGGGCGCTTTGGAGGATGAGTAAATTTTGTTATGCTAACTGTTGACCACAGCTTCCACAATAACTGTAACGAAAATTGGAAAACATCTAAGATAGGAAGTCCAAATATGTAAACACGTAAACACTCCAATATCCAAGATCCAATAAACTTCTAGCGTGGCATTGATCAGTAAATAGTGATAGTGATATTTGAACGAATGCGCAAGAGTTCTTGTTGGTAAGATTGTGTACTAAGTAGGTTTTAACTGTGATTCGTAAATCATAGATTGAAGATATTGGTTAAATACAGGTTTGAAGTTGATGCGGAGTAAGCAATCCTAACTTAAACATCGTAGAATGAATGCTGTAGAAATGAGAGCTTTGTGTAGTATATATGGTATGACTCTTAGAGACAACATGCAATGAATGTGAAAGGTGATGTAGTGAACAGGATAGAAATGATTGGTCATGTAGAAATAATAAAGCAAATAAGTAAAAATATTAGGCAACATTACATGCGTTGCTCTGATCCCAAAGTAAGTAACTATAGCACTTGTGTTCTGGAAATCTGAAACAATGACGATACCACAAACACCCGAGACTTTATAAAAAAGTTAGTTCTACATTGACCCGGCCGGGGATCGAATCAGGGATCTCAGAGATGGCAACACCATGAAAACCGGTGTGCAAGCCACTCGACCATGGAAGTCGTCTAAGAAAGAATCGATTTTAGACGATGGTGGTTCAAGTGTTGATTGTAACGTGGGCTGAGCTGGACGCATGGTCAGATTGAGCAATACTTTTTTAATATAAATTATAAGTGCGAATTTACCTCCATCTCGCCTGAAGTGACGATGAGGTCGACGAGGGAGCATATACCTCTAAATAATACCTATTCGCTCCCGCCTTGAAAAGGCCCTAGTTATAACGTTCAGGGAACAAGTCTGCAGCAGGGAATTCCACTCCATAGCCGTTCGACATATAAATGTGGCAGCATAACGCTTCGTGCGAATCTTTGGAATATCCACAACATGGGGGTGGAACCCAAGCCTACGCCTAAATCGTGTAATTCCATTGCACACTCTCCGTGATATATCCTGTAAAATACCGATAAGCAGGCAACTTTACGGCGGTATTCAAGGCTCTGCAGCGTCGCCTCCACCAATTCCGACCTCTCACCTATAAGCTTCTTGACACGGTTGTCAGTTGAATCTGAAGTGGCCAGTTGGTAGGTAGCCATCGCAAAGGTGGCAGCAGTACTTCAAGCACGACCGGACTTGTACTTGGTATAGCTGAAGCAACTGTCCCGGTGTAAAATAACGCCTTACCCTGGAAAGGATGCCAAGCTTCCTTACTGCCTTTTTGGCCATGGATTCAATGTATCTGCAGAAGTTCAAGTTGGATGACAGGTCCATTCCAAGTAGGTGGCAAAAGGCAAAACACTTGAGCAGGCAAAAGGGGTTCATCAGGAGTGAGCTCTTGCTACCCAGTGGGAGACCTGCGTGATGGTATGTAAGTAATGAAGAGAATTGATCTTTGGATACCAGCAATGGGCCATAAAAGCTTTAATAAAAAAAAATAGGAAACATGACACTCAAAATTTGATATCAATCAAAAGTGTCAAGGCATCACAAAAAATCTTTTCAAAATTTAAATCTCCCTTTTGTATTTGTATTTTCACGCATCGCTGACAGATAAGAGATTCAGTTCAAGTTGAAGTGGTTTTGTCCAGTTTTATCTAGTTTAAACCCATATAATTATATCTTGCTTTAAAAAAAGGGTTGAATAGGATTGTTTTTCACTTATGATAAGGGTGGGTCTAGTTGTTTATTGTCTGTTGTAGAGAATCAAGTTTCATTGATTTTTAATTGTTATACACAAATAGTCGTCAATTTTAATATGCGTGTGATTTTGTAGATGCAATGTTTGTTGATATATTTTTTTTCTAGGGCATATGAATTGAGTATATACTAAAAATATTTTGGATACAAAGCTCCATTTACTTGTCACTGGTATTGTTTATAAATCATGTGTTTTATTTTTAAACTGTTGTTAATGCTTTCTTTTACTTAATAATTATTATAATGAGTAATTAAGTTTATTAATTTCTTTAACCAAAAATTACAATAATTATAAGTTTTTATTTAAAAAAAAACTGACCTGAAAAGTTTACGTATCGGCTTATTTATTGGAATTACATCTAAATAGATTCCGGTTCCGGGTCACTCACTTTCCGTTAACCGAATTCAATAAAACTTGGCAAATGTATGTAATTCCACAAACTTATACGTTTCCGTAAAAATACTCGTTACAAATTGTAGTTTCTTTTATTCTTTTACTTTCACATACCTCACACGGCTTCATCATGGTAAACCACACATGTCATAGATAAGCCCTTCACACACAGTAGATCGAGAACTGACAAAATCTGATGGCTATTATCAAATCTCCATATATTGGGTGTTCATTTTATTGGGTTAAAAAAACGTACAGAGCAGAGGTTAATCTACTATTGAGCCTGATAACTTATTTTGTCATTCATGGGATCATGTGTAAAATGGTTTTTAATTTATCATTTCGAAATAACAGCAATTTTTATTAACATACAATGAAATGAAAGAACTTTAGAATAAATTAATTATTATTATCGTCAATAAATTGTGTGTCCCACTGCTGGACACGGGTCTCTTGTGGGCTTGGGTTTTTATCTCTATGTTTTCTTTCGTCGTTAGTATTGCTAGGAAATACTCACAAATGTAGATTAGAAATTAATGTTATTGGTATATGCGGCCGCGGGAATTTGAACAGTAAATTTTTCAACTGAGGACCAAACGTTCTCCTAATGGGCTTCTACCGCTTTGAATATAACAACACAGAACAGTAATGTGATGTAAGTAAATTAGAACAACTTATAACTCAGTGGAATTAAGTAGCAATGACGCTCAGGCACTTTTTTTAATGATACCAAGTGACTGGACGCACAATTCGTGCACCTGGTGTTAAGCGACACGGCTGCCTATAACAGTTGCATTGCCACTCAGAGGTTTAAATCACAAAGATCTGAGGAGCACTGCCACTGCGCCCGTCACCCTGAGACATGACAAGTCCTATCTGCCTGTAATTTCACCAGCACCCCTATCCTTCAAAACCAAATCGCGGTAATGCTCACATTACTGCTTGGCAGTAGAAATAGGTAAGGCGGCAGTGCTTCCCTGAACGAACTCTTTCACACTTCTAAAGCTACTAAATAATTCTTATAATGTCATTATTTTTACACCCTGTATCTTTCGCCGCATAAATATCCTGACCAAACACATTCAAAACTCCGTCTTTTGTTGTTAAAGCATTTAAATTGAAGATTAATCTCAGTACACTGAACTCTTCAAACCAATTTGACTATATTCATTGGAGTATAATGTATGGCAGGCATGGGACTTTATAAAGGACTCTATGGGACGTAGAGTCTTTTTTAATATTAAAGTCTTTTTGATGTAAAGTAGGTGTAAACAAAAGGAGATCGGGACGTGGAGATATTTTAGATTATATTGAATTAATGAGAAGAAATGTTTTGTAATGCAACACGGTTATTGGAACATGTTGTTACATGTTATTATATTTATTATTAGGTGCTTTTTGTTGTAAAACTATCTCGGGGAATTTTTTATTTATACATATTGGTGTAATAACTTAAAAATTTCAAGTTTTCAGGAAAGAGGTCTTAAGATTCTACGAAAGAAATAATTAGTCGATACCTTTTTGTACGTAAATAGGACTTATATGTAATAAAGCACTTTTGATATATCGCACCGTTAATACAATAATAGTGTTTTAACTCAAAAACTGTATTTTCTCAGAATCGACGAAAAACAAATTACTTGCTTCCCGTGAAAGATAATTAAAAATGTATATATTGGTTATAGTTTATTATAGACAATTTCCCACTTGTCAATATATTTAAAAATAAAAGAGAAAAAATAATTTTCTATTTTTGAATAAGGACTATTTTAGCCAGAACTAGCTCACATAAAGCGTGTCTCATTTTCAGTTAGGTAGATATCTTTCAGTTGTTTTTACAATATTCTAACTACGGTTTTATTGTTTTGAATTTTACGTTCAAAAATGGTATAATCTTAGAATAATAACGCATAGAAACCTAGCCCGCACACGCTAAATGAGGCAAATTGAAGCGCTCCCAAAGGGCCTACACGAGCGGGCGGGCCTTCAGTGCTCAAGGTCAACTTGCACCGCGAACAGATCAAGAATTTTAGCTAAAAATGACGAAATGTGCGGTAAATGAGTGTAAAAATACGTCAGACAAACATAAATAGATACTAACATCACATTCCACAAGGAAGTAACGCGTTTCAACTTGTATTTTTATATAAATATTCACTAAAACCGAAAATTAACTTACTACTAAAACTAGCCTACATGAATTTGATTTTTGCCTCACTTGTGACAGTTCGTTTGATATGAAACTATCATTCTATGCGTTATTATTCTAAGGGTATAATCTTTAATTTCACATATTTTGAGTTATAACACTATTGTAATAGCAGTGCAATATGATACCGAGATACCGTCGTGGGTACGATGTGACTGGTGGTAGGATTGTTTCTCTGCTGCAGATCTAGGTATAGATCTAAGTGTGTGGCATCCTTTGAAATTATTGTAATGTACGTATATCTATAATTTATTACTAGTTTAATAGGTAGTCTTAAGTAGTTCAATAGCGGTAAGGAATTAGTACGGATTTCAGCGAATAAAGACAATTAGATAAGGACGTGTTTTCCTGGGTCCCATATTTAAATATTATCTCGATTGTTTTATGCGAGAACTAGCTACTTCCAGCTAGTGATGGGTCATGGAAAGATTTCGATTTTGAAAAAGCCAAATTTTTTTGAATTTTTATTATTCCTACAAAAAATATTTTTTAGGCTATGTTGAGTGCGTGCGTTGTTATTATTATTATAGATTAATTATAAATAATTCATTTTATGAACATAAAACAATAAATTAAAAATACAATGCCCCTCTAATCTACATATTTGGTCAGTACACAACAATAGTGACTTTCACCCCATGCGCATACGCATGACAAATAAAATTCCTAACGTGAGAAAGCCGAGATAAGCCAAATGACCGTTAAAGTGGAGCTTTGTGAACTTTCGTACGGAGCTTTTAAGATGACTTTTAAGTATATCATAAATGGGTAATAAATTGTAGATAAAATGTTTCTGTAATGATTTATTCTTAGAAAGAAAGCTTATATGTTTTGATGATGCAATATTTCTCAATTACATGGTTTTTTACAGTGTACTTTGAACAGCATTCAATGTACCTAGCTACCTATCATATCTATATCCGTCCTGCAGCCGTGCATGGGTTTTTAAAAAAGAGGTTAAGCAGCCGCAGGATTCCACGCATACACAACAAAAAAAAACTTTACCGTTATCTTTCCAAGATCCAGAAAACTACAATGGGAAAACAGCAAAACGCCAATAGCCACTTAGGCCATAATTTCGCAACAGTGGTGCCTTCATTATCGGAAACCTAATCAGAAAACAAACTGACGTGAGTTTTTAAATCACCTGTATTTGTGAGCGTGTGCGTAGTAGTGAGGATTTTTTTATAATATCAAGCGACAAGAGGTTGAAGTCGTGCGCCTGTCGGTACGCGACACGCCTACTCCTAGCAGTTACAGTATCGCATTGTGGGTCGAAGTGCGCAACGTAAGCGCAAATTTTGAACTCCCTTCTGAACGCACCACCGCACCGTTCCGAATTTGCAGCATAAGGGCGCGTTCAAATTAGCCGTTGTTAGTCACGCTGCAGCAGCGCTACATCCGCGCGGCGGCCGCGCGATTGTCACTTTTCATACAATTTGTAGAAGCGCTGCAACCGTGCGGCGGTCGCGCGCAAGTCGCGTTGCAGTCACGCTCGGTTGCAGTCACGGTTAGAGAGGTGTACATGTTAATTTTTCAAGTTAACTACCATGGACGAAATCGAGTTGAAGAATTTATAGAGAATGCAAAACAACAACCTGCAATATGGGATATCAGTTCGGCCAGTTATTCTAATCGACTGGAAAAAAAATGGGATTTATGTCTAAAATGTATTGACAATGTTGAAACTAAAACTACAAATGAAAAAACATAGCAGGTGAGTCATTTTTAATACCTATTCGTGAAGTGTGTGCCCCACGAACTCTGACCCCCCCTTAACTATTTATCTTTTGGTTTTGAACTTTTTTGTCGTCATATTGCCGAACCTTGTAGTATTAATTTTGATTATTTTGACAAAATAAAGGTTACGAACGGATTCTATTACGGATACGTTCTGGTGTTCTTTTTAATTTTTTTTCTTCAGTTTTAACAAAATAAGTAAAAGTAACCTTTTTTCTTCAGAATCCAAACAACACACTAAAAATTTGGTCGCACTTTGAGGTATTTCTAATAAATACTTATAGAGAACGAAAGAAAACACACGCGTGCCAAATCGACCATTTATTCAACTAACCTTTTGAAGGTAGGTATACCAAGAAAATGTTATTACTTACTACCTACACAATACATATGCTACACTCTTCCACGACAAATAAACAACCTACTTTAATTTACAAAATATAAGCATCAAGTAAGTAGGTAGTACAATGTGTGTAAATTTAAAACAAC